>NW_026048148.1:0-2500 GCF_023864345.2 Schistocerca serialis cubense | reverse complement strand
ATCACTATCAACGAACCTGCCGCCCCCCCCCCCAATACACCTTTCCCTACAACAATGTGTATCTGAACCTACGCTATATCGTACCTTAACCTAACCTATATCGTACCTTAACCTAACCTATATCGTACCTTAACCTAACCTATATCGTACCTTAACCTAACCTATATCGTACCTTAACCTAACCTATATCGTACCTTAACCTAACCTATATCGTACCTTAACCTAACCTATATCGTACCTTAACCTAACCTATATCGTACCTTAACCTAACCTATATCGTACCTTAACCTAACCTATATCGTGCCTTAACCTAACCTATATCGTGCCTTAACCTAACCTATATCGTGCCTTAACCTAACCTATATCGTGCCTTAACCTAACCTATATCGTGCCTTAACCTAACCTATATCGTGCCTTAACCTAACCTATATCGTGCCTTAACCTAACCTATATCGTGCCTTAACCTAACCTATATCGTGCCTTAACCTAACCTAATTTGTGCCTTAACCTAACCTAATTTGTGCCTTAACCTAACCTAATTTGTGCCTTAACCTAACCTAATTTGTGCCTTAACCTAACCTAATTTGTGCCTTAACCTAACCTAATTTGTGCCTTAACCTAACCTAATTTGTGCCTTAACCTAACCTAATTTGTGCCGTAACCTAACCTAATTTGTGCCGTAACGTAACCCATGTTGTGCCGTAACGTAACCCATGTTGTGCCGTAACGTAACCCATGTTGTGCCGTAACGTAACCCATGTTGTGCCGTAACGTAACCCATGTTGTGCCGTAACGTAACCCATGTTGTGCCGTAACGTAACCCATGTTGTGCCGTAACGTAACCCATGTTGTGCCGTAACGTAACCCATGTTGTGCCGTAACGTAACCCATGTTGTGCCTTAACCTAACCCATGTTGTGCCTTAACCTAACCCATGTTGTGCCTTAACCTAACCCATGTTGTGCCTTAACCTAACCCATGTTGTGCCTTAACCTAACCCATGTTGTGCCTTAACCTAACCCACGTTGTGCCTTAACCTAACCCATGTTGTGCCTTAACCTAACCCATGTTGTGCCTTAACCTAACCCATGTTGTGCCTTAACCTAACCCATGTTGTGCCTTAACCTAACCCATGTTGTGCCTTAACCTAACCCATGTTGTGCCTTAACCTAACCCATGTTGTGCCTTAACCTAACCCATGGTGTGCCTTAACCTAACCCATGTTGTGCCTTAACCTAACCCATGTTGTGCCTTAACCTAACCCACGTTGTGCCTTAACCTAACCCACGTTGTGCCTTAACCTAACCCACGTTGTGCCTTAACCTAACCCACGTTGTGCCTTAACCTAACCTACGTTGTGCCTTAACCTAACCTACGTTGTGCCTTAACCTAACCCATGTTGTGCCTTAACCTAACCCATGTTGTGCCTTAACCTAACCCATGTTGTGCCTTAACCTAACCCATGTTGTGCCTTAACCTAACCCATGGTGTGCCTTAACCTAACCCATGGTGTGCCTTAACCTAACCCATGGTGTGCCTTAACCTAACCCATGTTGTGCCTTAACCTAACCCATGTTGTGCCTTAACCTAACCCATGTTGTGCCTTAACCTAACCCATGTTGTGCCTTAACCTAACCCATGTTGTGCCTTAACCTAACCCATGTTGTGCCTTAACCTAACCCATGTTGTGCCTTAACCTAACCCATGTTGTGCCTTAACCTAACCCATGTTGTGCCTTAACCTAACCCATGTTGTGCCTTAACCTAACCCATGTTGTGCCTTAACCTAACCCATGTTGTGCCTTAACCTAACCCATGTTGTGCCTTAACCTAACCCATGTTGTGCCTTAACCTAACCCATGTTGTGCCTTAACCTAACCCATGTTGTGCCTTAACCTAACCCATGTTGTGCCTTAACCTAACCCATGTTGTGCCTTAACCTAACCCATGTTGTGCCTTAACCTAACCCATGTTGTGCCTTAACCTAACCCATGTTGTGCCTTAACCTAACCCATGTTGTGCCTTAACCTAACCCATGTTGTGCCTTAACCTAACCCATGTTGTGCCTTAACCTAACCCATGTTGTGCCTTAACCTAACCCATGTTGTGCCTTAACCTAACCCATGTTGTGCCTTAACCTAACCCATGTTGTGCCTTAACCTAACCCATGTTGTGCCTTAACCTAACCCATGTTGTGCCTTAACCTAACCCATGTTGTGCCTTAACCTAACCCATGTTGTGCCTTAACCTAACCATGTTGTGCCTTAACCTAACCCATTTGTGCCTTACCAACCCATGTTGTGCCTTAACCTAACCCATGTTGTGCCTTAACCTAACCCATGTTGTGCCTTAACCTAACCCATGTTGTGCCTTAACGTAACCCATGTTGTGCCTTAACGTAACCCATGTTGTGCCTTAACGTAACCCATGTTGTGCCTTAACCTAACCTATAATGTGCCTTAACCTAACCTAAAGTGCGCCGTAACCTAAACTATATTGCGC
>NW_026048147.1:57500-59614 GCF_023864345.2 Schistocerca serialis cubense | reverse complement strand
ATCGCATTTTCGTTACGGCCGGTTGGCCGGATAGGTGCTGGGGTAGCTGGGGTGGCACCTTCAGCGGAAGGGCCACCATCTCTTGTTTCTTGTAGGCTGCCCCCAACTATAAAGGGATAATGCGAGGGGGGGCTGGTAACCCCCCCAAGCCCCTGGTGCGGTCTTCCACTCTGCGAAAATCAGCGGGCCCACGAGAAGGGGAGAAGACCGCAGGAGAGGAGAGGCTAAGAGGGCTAGGCCCATGTATTGCGCATCACTCTCCCTGTAACTATAACCCAAGGAAGGCACCTCGCAGCAGCAGCACGACTACATCAAGACCGCACTTCGAAAAGCCAAGTCCGGATGCAGCCACACCGCCGCCACTTGGCCACCTTAAGAGAGTCATAGTTACTCCCGCCGTTTACCCGCGCTTGCTTGAATTTCTTCACGTTGACATTCAGAGCACTGGGCAGAAATCACATTGCGTCAACACCCGCTAGGGCCATCGCAATGCTTTGTTTTAATTAGACAGTCGGATTCCCCCAGTCCGTGCCAGTTCTGAGTTGATCGTTGAATGGCGGCCGAAGAGAATCCGCGCACACCGCGCGCCCCCGGAGGAGCACGCTAAGGCGGACGCGCCTCGCAGCAAGGAAGATCCGTGGGAGGCCAAGGCACGGGACCGAGCTCGGATCCTGCACGCAGGTTGAAGCACCGGGGCGCGAACGCCGCGCAGGCGCGCGCATCCTGCACCGCCGGCCAGCACGAGGCCGACCAACGGCGAGAGCAGACCACGCCCGCGCTAAACGCCCGCACTTACCGGCACCCCTACGGCACTCACCTCGCCCAGGCCCGGCACGTTAGCGCTGACCCACTTCCCGACCAAGCCCGACACGCCCCGATCCTCAGAGCCAATCCTTATCCCGAAGTTACGGATCCAATTTGCCGACTTCCCTTACCTACATTATTCTATCGACTAGAGGCTCTTCACCTTGGAGACCTGCTGCGGATATGGGTACGAACCGGCGCGACACCTCCACGTGGCCCTCTCCCGGATTTTCAAGGTCCGAGGGGAAGATCGGGACACCGCCGCAACTGCGGTGCTCTTCGCGTTCCAAACCCTATCTCCCTGCTAGAGGATTCCAGGGAACTCGAACGCTCATGCAGAAAAGAAAACTCTTCCCCGATCTCCCGACGGCGTCTCCGGGTCCTTTTGGGTTACCCCGACGAGCATCTCTAAAAGAGGGGCCCGACTTGTATCGGTTCCGCTGCCGGGTTCCGGAATAGGAACCGGATTCCCTTTCGCCCAACGGGGGCCAGCACAAAGTGCATCATGCTATGACGGCCCCCATCAACATCGGATTTCTCCTAGGGCTTAGGATCGACTGACTCGTGTGCAACGGCTGTTCACACGAAACCCTTCTCCGCGTCAGCCCTCCAGGGCCTCGCTGGAGTATTTGCTACTACCACCAAGATCTGCACCGACGGCGGCTCCAGGCAGGCTCACGCCCAGACCCTTCTGCGCCCACCGCCGCGACCCTCCTACTCGTCAGGGCTTCGCGGCCGGCCGCAAGGACCGGCCATGACTGCCAGACTGACGGCCGAGTATAGGCACGACGCTTCAGCGCCATCCATTTTCAGGGCTAGTTGCTTCGGCAGGTGAGTTGTTACACACTCCTTAGCGGATTCCGACTTCCATGGCCACCGTCCTGCTGTCTTAAGCAACCAACGCCTTTCATGGTTTCCCATGAGCGTCGATTCGGGCGCCTTAACTCGGCGTTTGGTTCATCCCACAGCGCCAGTTCTGCTTACCAAAAGTGGCCCACTTGGCACTCCGATCCGAGTCGTTTGCTCGCGGCTTCAGCATATCAAGCAAGCCGGAGATCTCACCCATTTAAAGTTTGAGAATAGGTTGAGGTCGTTTCGGCCCCAAGGCCTCTAATCATTCGCTTTACCGGATGAGACTCGTACGAGCACCAGCTATCCTGAGGGAAACTTCGGAGGGAACCAGCTACTAGATGGTTCGATTAGTCTTTCGCCCCTATACCCAGCTCCGACGATCGATTTGCACGTCAGAATCGCTACGGACCTCCATCAGGGTTTCCCCTGACTTCGTCCTGGCCAGGCATAGTTCACCA
>NW_026048147.1:50000-55000 GCF_023864345.2 Schistocerca serialis cubense | reverse complement strand
CGTCAATTCCTTTAAGTTTCAGCTTTGCAACCATACTTCCCCCGGAACCCAAAAGCTTTGGTTTCCCGGAGGCTGCCCGCCGAGTCATCGGAGGAACTGCGGCGGATCGCTGGCTGGCATCGTTTATGGTTAGAACTAGGGCGGTATCTGATCGCCTTCGAACCTCTAACTTTCGTTCTTGATTAATGAAAACATACTTGGCAAATGCTTTCGCTTCTGTTCGTCTTGCGACGATCCAAGAATTTCACCTCTAACGTCGCAATACGAATGCCCCCGCCTGTCCCTATTAATCATTACCTCGGGTTCCGAAAACCAACAAAATAGAACCGAGGTCCTATTCCATTATTCCATGCACACAGTATTCAGGCGGGCTTGCCTGCTTTAAGCACTCTAATTTGTTCAAAGTAAACGTGCCGGCCCACCGAGACACTCAATAAAGAGCACCCTGGTAGGATTTCAACGGGGTCCGCCTCGGGACGCACGAGCACGCACGAGGCGGTCGCACGCCTTCGGCTCGCCCCACCGGCAGGACGTCCCACGATACATGCCAGTTAAACACCGACGGGCGGTGAACCAACAGCGTGGGACACAAATCCAACTACGAGCTTTTTAACCGCAACAACTTTAATATACGCTATTGGAGCTGGAATTACCGCGGCTGCTGGCACCAGACTTGCCCTCCAATAGATACTCGTTAAAGGATTTAAAGTGTACTCATTCCGATTACGGGGCCTCGGATGAGTCCCGTATCGTTATTTTTCGTCACTACCTCCCCGTGCCGGGAGTGGGTAATTTGCGCGCCTGCTGCCTTCCTTGGATGTGGTAGCCGTTTCTCAGGCTCCCTCTCCGGAATCGAACCCTGATTCCCCGTTACCCGTTACAACCATGGTAGGCGCAGAACCTACCATCGACAGTTGATAAGGCAGACATTTGAAAGATGCGTCGCCGGTACGAGGACCGTGCGATCAGCCCAAAGTTATTCAGAGTCACCAAGGCAAACGGACCGGACGAGCCGACCGATTGGTTTTGATCTAATAAAAGCGTCCCTTCCATCTCTGGTCGGGACTCTGTTTGCATGTATTAGCTCTAGAATTACCACAGTTATCCAAGTAACGTGGGTACGATCTAAGGAACCATAACTGATTTAATGAGCCATTCGCGGTTTCACCTTAATGCGGCTTGTACTGAGACATGCATGGCTTAATCTTTGAGACAAGCATATGACTACTGGCAGGATCAACCAGGGAGCTGCGTCAACTAGAGCTGAGCAGCCGGCCGCCCGGGAGTGTGTCCCGGGGGCCCGCGCGAACACGCAAGCGTCCGCTCAATTATTCTGCAAACAGGAGGAGGCTGAGCTCCCCTGCACAACACACCTCGAAACCCTCTCAGGTCCCGGCGGCGCGCAGCGCCGTCCTAAGTACTTGGTCGGGTTCGAGAGAGGCGCAATCGCCCGGAGTTAGGCGAGTAGACGCTTTAGGTGCGACCACCCGTGCTCCCAACTGAGCTTGCCGCTGCCGACAGAGGCCCGGGAGCGTGCTGTCGTGGCATTGCCGGCGGGAGACAACACGCGCCACCTACGGTGACCGGCAGCTCCAACGCCAGCGCCACAGAAGGACAAAAGCCCCACTTGGGTGCCGAAGCGAACTCTCCCAGCACAGCGCACGCGCCAACACGTCCGCACAGCTGCGATACAAACCACCTGCGAGAACCGCTGGGGCGACCGAGCAGCAGACGGCGTCGCGGCGCCGAGCGCCGGGCGGCGGCGCATCCTCAGCGCACACAGTCCTCAATCGGACCAGCACACTGCAGATGGCCACCGCGCTTCGCACCGGGCCCGCGAGGACCTACTTTGGCCGCAAGGCGCCGCGAGCAGGGGGCGCCGGCGCGCAGCTGCGCCGCCTGCCGCGTCCGTCGGCCGGCGCGCCTGCCACTGGCCGCCCCCACCAGCCGGCTGTAGCGCGTGCGCCCACGCACCGCGCTGCCAGCACGCCGGGCGGCCCCCCCTCACCGGCCGGGGACGGTCCCACCCAGCCACCGCCGCGTATCGCCTCACACCCAGATCCCCTTTCACGTTCGTGGGCATGGTGGGTCCCCTTTCACGTTCGTGGGCATGGTGGGTATCCATGAAACAACCGGTTAATAGCTCGACCGATCGTCGCCAACACTGATTCACCTCTAGCGAGAACAACCGCACCACAACGGGTTACCAGTTGTTCATTTGCGTAACGTCACCAGCAAACGTAGACGTCCATCGCCATTTGCAACGAGTATTGCATGCCTGTGTCAGGTGTCACAACACACTACGTCTGCCCACATAGACGCAACAACATGTGCACGCCTAGAGAACACGTGGAAGGTAGCCCCCGTACGTATGCGGTGTCCATTGCGCGAACGACTGTCAGCCGGCCTCTGCAGCATGTCGCAGATGTGGAACGCGGTGCAACATGCTATCACAGTGTGTGAGAAGAGACGACTACGTCCGAATACACGCTCCACTACATCAACAGACTGCTCATGCTGATCGCCATCCAGGGCGTCCGTTCCTCCCACACGTCTGAATGGCGTACCACACTGCAATCCAGCTCTTATAGGGAGACGACACGTAGCTGCGTGCACAATATTTGGACTGTATGGTCTGCCGTTGCTAGGCGCAGTCGTCGTACGGTCACACATGTGCCACGATGTATCATTCAGTACATACGGACCAATGTGCAGTACAGTTTGTGGGTTTTGCGTACATCGGCGGACAGGTGACAGGCCGTACCACAACGTAGGCTGAGTACGTCGGCATGCGAAGGGCATTGAACATGCAAACTTCTCAACGACCAGCTTGCGAAGGCAGGGGGGAAGGGGGGGGGGCATGTACGTCCTGCTGCTATCCACATTACAGTGTATAGCAGGAGCATGTGGAAAGTCAGCAACACCTGCAAGGTGTTTAACATGACGCGATACACAGGGGACCGGGCAGTGCGAATAGCGAACTATATTGCGAGGGTTGCGGTTAGGCAACACTACACTAATTTAACGAGTTGCATAACAATTACAGAGCAGGTTCAGCGACAACGTGCGTCAGGTTAAGGCGCAATATAGGTTAGGTTAAGGCACAACATGGGTTACGTTAAAGCACAAATTAGGTTACGTTAAAGCACAAATTAGGTTACGTTAAAGCACAAATTAGGTTACGTTAAAGCACAAATTAGGTTACGTTAAAGCACAAATTAGGTTACGTTAAAGCACAAATTAGGTTACGTTAAAGCACAAATTAGGTTACGTTAAAGCACAAATTAGGTTACGTTAAAGCACAAATTAGGTTACGTTAAAGCACAAATTAGGTTACGTTAAAGCACAAATTAGGTTACGTTAAAGCACAAATTAGGTTACGTTAAAGCACAAATTAGGTTACGTTAAAGCACAAATTAGGTTACGTTAAAGCACAAATTAGGTTACGTTAAAGCACAAATTGGGTTACGTTAAGGCACAACATGGGTTACGTTAAGGCACAACATGGGTTACGTTAAGGCACAACATGGGTTACGTTAAGGCACAACATGGGTTACGTTAAGGCACAACATGGGTTACGTTAAGGCACAACATGGGTTACGTTAAGGCACAACATGGGTTACGTTAAGGCACAACATGGGTTACGTTGAGGCACAACATGGGTTACGTTGAGGCACAACATGGGTTACGTTGAGGCACAACATGGGTTACGTTGAGGCACAACATGGGTTACGTTAAGGCACAACATGGGTTACGTTAAGGCACAACATGGGTTACGTTGAGGCACAACATGGGTTACGTTGAGGCACAACATGGGTTACGTTGAGGCACAACATGGGTTACGTTGAGGCACAACATGGGTTACGTTGAGGCACAACATGGGTTACGTTGAGGCACAACATGGGTTACGTTGAGGCACAACATGGGTTACGTTGAGGCACAACATGGGTTACGTTGAGGCACAACATGGGTTACGTTGAGGCACAACATGGGTTACGTTGAGGCACAACATGGGTTACGTTGAGGCACAACATGGGTTACGTTGAGGCACAACATGGGTTACGTTGAGGCACAACATGGGTTACGTTGAGGCACAACATGGGTTACGTTGAGGCACAACATGGGTTACGTTGAGGCACAACATGGGTTACGTTGAGGCACAACATGGGTTACGTTGAGGCGCAAATTAGGTTACGTTGAGGCACAAATTAGGTTACGTTGAGGCACAAATTAGGTTACGTTGAGGCACAAATTAGGTTAGGTTAAGGTACAATATGGGTTAGGTTAAGGTACAATATGGGTTAGGTTAAGGTACAATATGGGTTAGGTTAAGGTACAATATGGGTTAGGTTAAGGCACAACATGGGTTAGGTTAAGGCACAACATGGGTTAGGTTAAGGCACAACATGGGTTAGGTTAAGGCACAACATGGGTTAGGTTAAGGCACAACATGGGTTAGGTTAAGGCACAACATGGGTTAGGTTAAGGCACAACATGGGTTAGGTTAAGGCACAACATGGGTTAGGTTAAGGCACAACATGGGTTAGGTTAAGGCACAACATAGGTTAGGTTAAGGCACAACATAGGTTAGGTTAAGGCACAACATAGGTTAGGTTAAGGCACAACATAGGTTAGGTTAAGGCACAACATAGGTTAGGTTAAGGCACAACATAGGTTAGGTTAGGGCACAACATAGGTTAGGTTAAGGCACAACATAGGTTAGGTTAAGGCACAACGTAGGTTAGGTTAAGGCACAACATAGGTTAGGTTAAGGCACAACATATGTTAGGTTAAGGCACAACATAGGTTAGGTTAAGGCACAACATAGGTTAGGTTAAGGCACAACATAGGTTAGGTTAAGGCACAACATAGGTTAGGTTAAGGCACAACATAGGTTAGGTTAAGGAACAACATAGGTTAGGTTAAGGCACAACATAGGTTAGGTTAAGGCACAACATAGGTTAGGTTAAGGCACAACGTAGGTTAGGTTAAGGTACAAC
>NW_026048147.1:32500-45000 GCF_023864345.2 Schistocerca serialis cubense | reverse complement strand
CCAGGGAGAAGCACGTTGGTGAGAGCGTGGAGGCGCTGTTGCGGCTTCAGCGGAGCTCGGGAGATGACGTCAAGCTGCTCCACCAGGTGACGACGTGGATTGAAGACACAGCGACCCGCCGTGGAGAATTGCAGCCCCAGGTACCGGAAGGTTTCACCCACACGCAGGGCAGGCATGGTGGTATTGCCTGCTGTGAAGGTGACATTGCTGTCCACCTTCACCTTCTTCTCGCGCCCTGACGCGACTAAAGCGAGGGTGAAACACTTCCGGGCGTTGATCTGCAGCCCTAGGTGGGCGAGGGCTGCGGTAGCTGCGTCGATGAGGGACTGCAAGCCCCTCGGGGTCGCTGCAAACAGCAAGACGTCATCTGCAAAGGCCGCAGCGTTGACTCTGCGACCGAGGATCCGAGCTCCGATGTGGGAGGGCAGTTGGCCTAAAACGTAGTCCACCGCAAAGTTGAACAGGAGGGGGGAGAGGGGATCGCCCTGGCGAACGCCCCGTGCTGGCTGCACAGACACGCCCACGCCGGCGCCGTCCGCTATCACTGTCGTGCTGCCCTCGTAGCACCGCTCGACATACTCGACAAAGCAATCCGGTAGGCCATGCGCCTTCAGCACGGGGCGAAGGGCAGCATGATCCACCGAATCGAATGCCTTAGATACATCGATCGATGCCACAAAGACAGAGCGGCAGGAGCGAACTGCGTCGGTGAGAGCAGTGTCCAGGATGAAAGTGTTTTCCAACATCCCATCCCGAGGGATGAATGCCCGCTGACGTTCGTCCACAGCACAAGCGCGCATCAGGCGTGACGCGAGAACCTTGTGAAAGGTCCGCGCCAACACCGAGCAGACCGTAATGGGGCGAAAGTCAGCGGGGGATGTTGGTGCAGCCGTTTTCGGGAGAAGGGACGTCCGCGCGCGAAGCAGGCGTTCCGGAAGGGCGCGGGCCAGAAGGAAGAGATTCATCACTTTCACCAGGACTTCGTGCGGCAGGCGCCGCAACTCCGCTGGGGTAAGGCCGTCCGGCCCAGCTGCTGATCCCCTGGGCGGCAACGCGGCGGCGACCTCCTCATGTGTGACCGGCCCCCATAGGCACTCAAGAGCGACAGGCTCCGAGTGCGGAAGGAGGCGGTCACGAATGAAGCCCGCGGTGGAGACGGGCTTCTTAGTGAAGAGGTCCGCCCAGAAGTCCAGCAGACCAGGGATGGCAGGTGGCGGCTGGAGCAGGGTGCCATCCAAGAGGCCGCGCACGCAACGTGCACGCGACCGTCGGAAGGCATCCTGCGTTCTCGCGTATTCCCAGCGGCGCCGCTTGCGCTTCTGCGTCGGCGGCGCGGCAGGCGGCCGCTTCGATGGTTGGCGCGGCCGCTGTGTCCTGGTGATCGATCTCTCCCCTCTGGACCCGACCGACGCAAGGGCATCCGGGAGCATGCCCAGGATGACATCGGGCGGCGTGCCCCGCCCCAGACCTATGACTCGATCCAGGGCAGAGAAACGCTGGGCGGAAGCAGGTAGCCCCGCCAGATGCTCCCAGATGGCGGCGTCAGTCGGCCCCTCCGGCGGCGGCCCGGTGGTGTCGGCCGCGAAGTCCTCGGCTGCGTCGACGGGCGGCGCAGCGGCCTCGCCCGCGTCAGGCAGCGGGCTCGCTGCTCCCCGGCGGGACGCCGGCTCTTCCCCCCGACCGATCTCAAGCGCCTCCATGAACTGGCGGACAAGCTGCTTGTGGGCAGCTTGCCGCCGTCGGCACTTGATTGCCTCAAGCGTTCGGTCGGGGAACATCCTGATGAGTTCTTGATTTACAAAGAAGAACCGGGCGTCCCTCTCGAGGAACAGTTCGGCCTCTGCCTTGGCGAGCGACAGGACTTCCTCCTCCGTCCACCTCGCGCGATGCCTCTCCGTCACGATCTCCGCGTTGGCGGCCGCAAGATGTTGGCGGCGGCGATGGACCCCGAGACCATTCTTGGTGGTGAAGCTGCGGTGGCACTCACTACAGGCGTATACTGCTGCAAAAGTTACAAGATTTTCGGCACGGCCGGTTGGCCGGCTAGGTGCTGGGGGAGTTGGGGTGGCACCTTCAGCGGAAGGGCCACCACTTATTCTCTGGTTACTGCCCCCAACTAAAAAAGGGATAATGCGAGGGGGGGCTGGTAACCCCCCCAAGCCCCTGGTGCGGTCTTCCACTCTGCGAAAATCAGCGGGCCCACGAGAAGGGGAGAAGACCGCAGGAGAGGAGAGGCTAAGAGGGCTAGGCCCATGTATTGCGCATCACTCTCCCTGTAACCATAACCCAAGGAAGGCACCTCGCAGCAGCAGCACGACTACATCAAGACCGCACTTCGAAAAGCCAAGTCCGGATGCAGCCACACCGCCGCCACTTGGCCACCTTAAGAGAGTCATAGTTACTCCCGCCGTTTACCCGCGCTTGCTTGAATTTCTTCACGTTGACATTCAGAGCACTGGGCAGAAATCACATTGCGTCAACACCCGCTAGGGCCATCGCAATGCTTTGTTTTAATTAGACAGTCGGATTCCCCCAGTCCGTGCCAGTTCTGAGTTGATCGTTGAATGGCGGCCGAAGAGAATCCGCGCACCCGCGCGCCCCCGGAGGAGCACGCTAAGGCGGACGCGGCCTCGCAGCAAGGAAGATCCGTGGGAGGCCAAGGCACGGGACCGAGCTCGGATCCTGCACGCAGGTTGAAGCACCGGGGCGCGAACGCCGCGCAGGCGCGCGCATCCTGCACCGCCGGCCAGCACGAGGCCGACCAACGGCGAGAGCAGACCACGCCCGCGCTAAACGCCCGCACTTACCGGCACCCCTACGGCACTCACCTCGCCCAGGCCCGGCACGTTAGCGCTGACCCACTTCCCGACCAAGCCCGACACGCCCCGATCCTCAGAGCCAATCCTTATCCCGAAGTTACGGATCCAATTTGCCGACTTCCCTTACCTACATTATTCTATCGACTAGAGGCTCTTCACCTTGGAGACCTGCTGCGGATATGGGTACGAACCGGCGCGACACCTCCACGTGGCCCTCTCCCGGATTTTCAAGGTCCGAGGGGAAGATCGGGACACCGCCGCAACTGCGGTG
Source organism: Schistocerca serialis cubense (assembly GCF_023864345.2). Taxonomy (NCBI): domain Eukaryota; kingdom Metazoa; phylum Arthropoda; class Insecta; order Orthoptera; family Acrididae; genus Schistocerca; species Schistocerca serialis. The sequence continues at coordinate 41,910 of NW_026048147.1, read as the reverse complement.
CTCTTCGCGTTCCAAACCCTATCTCCCTGCTAGAGGATTCCAGGGAACTCGAACGCTCATGCAGAAAAGAAAACTCTTCCCCGATCTCCCGACGGCGTCTCCGGGTCCTTTTGGGTTACCCCGACGAGCATCTCTAAAAGAGGGGCCCGACTTGTATCGGTTCCGCTGCCGGGTTCCGGAATAGGAACCGGATTCCCTTTCGCCCAACGGGGGCCAGCACAAAGTGCATCATGCTATGACGGCCCCCATCAACATCGGATTTCTCCTAGGGCTTAGGATCGACTGACTCGTGTGCAACGGCTGTTCACACGAAACCCTTCTCCGCGTCAGCCCTCCAGGGCCTCGCTGGAGTATTTGCTACTACCACCAAGATCTGCACCGACGGCGGCTCCAGGCAGGCTCACGCCCAGACCCTTCTGCGCCCACCGCCGCGACCCTCCTACTCGTCAGGGCTTCGCGGCCGGCCGCAAGGACCGGCCATGACTGCCAGACTGACGGCCGAGTATAGGCACGACGCTTCAGCGCCATCCATTTTCAGGGCTAGTTGCTTCGGCAGGTGAGTTGTTACACACTCCTTAGCGGATTCCGACTTCCATGGCCACCGTCCTGCTGTCTTAAGCAACCAACGCCTTTCATGGTTTCCCATGAGCGTCGATTCGGGCGCCTTAACTCGGCGTTTGGTTCATCCCACAGCGCCAGTTCTGCTTACCAAAAGTGGCCCACTTGGCACTCCGATCCGAGTCGTTTGCTCGCGGCTTCAGCATATCAAGCAAGCCGGAGATCTCACCCATTTAAAGTTTGAGAATAGGTTGAGGTCGTTTCGGCCCCAAGGCCTCTAATCATTCGCTTTACCGGATGAGACTCGTACGAGCACCAGCTATCCTGAGGGAAACTTCGGAGGGAACCAGCTACTAGATGGTTCGATTAGTCTTTCGCCCCTATACCCAGCTCCGACGATCGATTTGCACGTCAGAATCGCTACGGACCTCCATCAGGGTTTCCCCTGACTTCGTCCTGGCCAGGCATAGTTCACCATCTTTCGGGTCCCAACGTGTACGCTCTAGGTGCGCCTCACCTCGCAATGAGGACGAGACGCCCCGGGAGTGCGGAGGCCGCCGCCCCGTGAAGGGCGGGGAAGCCCCATCCTCCCTCGGCCCGCGCAAGGCGAGACCTTCACTTTCATTACGCCTTTAGGTTTCGTACAGCCCAATGACTCGCGCACATGTTAGACTCCTTGGTCCGTGTTTCAAGACGGGTCGTGAAATTGTCCAAAGCTGAAGCGCCGCTGACGGGAGCGATTATTCCGCCCGAGAGCATCCCGAGCCAACAGCGGCGCGGGTCCGGGGCCGGGCCAGGTAGGTCCGTCATCCGGGAAGAACCGCGCGCGCTTGCCGGGAGCCCGAGCGCCCAAAGGGGCGAATCGACTCCTCCAGATATACCGCCGGGCAGCCAGCCAGGACACCGGGGCTCTGCCCAACAGACGCGAACCGAGGCCCGCGGAAGGACAGGCTGCGCACCCGGGCCGTAGGCCGGCACCCAGCGGGTCGCGACGTCCTACTAGGGGAGAAGTGCGGCCCACCGCACACCGGAACGGCCCCACCCCGCGGCGAGTGGAAAGGCAACCGGACACGACCCCGCCGCGGATTGCTCCGCGCGGGCGGCCGGCCCCATCTGCCGAGGGCGGAGGCCAGTGGCCGGATGGGCGTGAATCTCACCCGTTCGACCTTTCGGACTTCTCACGTTTACCCCAGAACGGTTTCACGTACTTTTGAACTCTCTCTTCAAAGTTCTTTTCAACTTTCCCTCACGGTACTTGTTCGCTATCGGTCTCGTGGTCATATTTAGTCTCAGATGGAGTTTACCACCCACTTGGAGCTGCACTCTCAAGCAACCCGACTCGAAGGAGAGGTCCCGCCGACGCTCGCACCGGCCGCTACGGGCCTGGCACCCTCTACGGGCCGTGGCCTCATTCAAGTTGGACTTGGGCTCGGCGCGAGGCGTCGGGGTAGTGGACCCTCCCAAACACCACATGCCACGACAGGCGGCAGCCTGCGGGGTTCGGTGCTGGACTCTTCCCTGTTCGCTCGCCGCTACTGGGGGAATCCTTGTTAGTTTCTTTTCCTCCGCTTAGTAATATGCTTAAATTCAGCGGGTAGTCTCGCCTGCTCTGAGGTCGTTGTACGAGGTGTCGCACGCCACACCGCCAGCCGGCTGTGCACGCTACCGAGTAAGTACCGGTATGCGAACCGCCAGGCGACGGGCGCGCATCGCACGTTTAAGGAGACGCGGCCGGCCCCACAGGCGGCCACGACACTCCCAGGTCTGCGAAGCGGGGCAAACGCCGCGCGCTTCAGTATACGTAGCCGACCCTCAGCCAGACGTGGCCCGGGAACGGAATCCATGGACCGCAATGTGCGTTCGAAACGTCGATGTTCATGTGTCCTGCAGTTCACATGTCGACGCGCAATTTGCTGCGTTCTTCATCGACCCACGAGCCGAGTGATCCCCCGTCCTGGGTGATCTTTTCATAGTTTCCACCATCTCTTTCGAGACAGTTGCATAGGCGGGACTGAGGCGTGTGGCGGCCCTGTTCCAGCGTTCAGTGTCCAACGGCCTCACGGCCGATGGGCGTCGTACGGCTCCACACCGGAGCGGACAGGCAGTCGGGCGAAAGTCATTCAAAACCGGCGCCAGGCGCCAGGTGCCGCAGGCCAGCCGCTCCAGCGCTTCAGCGCTCGTACCACACAACATTGCCTTTAGTTTTGAGACGAACGCGTGGTTCCGCACGCGGCGCACGGCTACTGCGAGCCGTACAGGTAGCTGCGTGTTGCGCGACACGACACGCACATCGAAAGACATGCAGTCTAGTCGGTAATGATCCTTCCGCAGGTTCACCTACGGAAACCTTGTTACGACTTTTACTTCCTCTAAATGATCAAGTTTGGTCATCTTTCCGGTAGCATCGGCAACGACAGAGTCAATGCCGCGTACCAGTCCGAAGACCTCACTAAATCATTCAATCGGTAGTAGCGACGGGCGGTGTGTACAAAGGGCAGGGACGTAATCAACGCGAGCTTATGACTCGCGCTTACTGGGAATTCCTCGTTCATGGGGAACAATTGCAAGCCCCAATCCCTAGCACGAAGGAGGTTCAGCGGGTTACCCCGACCTTTCGGCCTAGGAAGACACGCTGATTCCTTCAGTGTAGCGCGCGTGCGGCCCAGAACATCTAAGGGCATCACAGACCTGTTATTGCTCAATCTCGTGCGGCTAGAAGCCGCCTGTCCCTCTAAGAAGAAAAGTAATCGCTGACAGCACGAAGGATGTCACGCGACTAGTTAGCAGGCTAGAGTCTCGTTCGTTATCGGAATTAACCAGACAAATCGCTCCACCAACTAAGAACGGCCATGCACCACCACCCACCGAATCAAGAAAGAGCTATCAATCTGTCAATCCTTCCGGTGTCCGGGCCTGGTGAGGTTTCCCGTGTTGAGTCAAATTAAGCCGCAGGCTCCACTCCTGGTGGTGCCCTTCCGTCAATTCCTTTAAGTTTCAGCTTTGCAACCATACTTCCCCCGGAACCCAAAAGCTTTGGTTTCCCGGAGGCTGCCCGCCGAGTCATCGGAGGAACTGCGGCGGATCGCTGGCTGGCATCGTTTATGGTTAGAACTAGGGCGGTATCTGATCGCCTTCGAACCTCTAACTTTCGTTCTTGATTAATGAAAACATACTTGGCAAATGCTTTCGCTTCTGTTCGTCTTGCGACGATCCAAGAATTTCACCTCTAACGTCGCAATACGAATGCCCCCGCCTGTCCCTATTAATCATTACCTCGGGTTCCGAAAACCAACAAAATAGAACCGAGGTCCTATTCCATTATTCCATGCACACAGTATTCAGGCGGGCTTGCCTGCTTTAAGCACTCTAATTTGTTCAAAGTAAACGTGCCGGCCCACCGAGACACTCAATAAAGAGCACCCTGGTAGGATTTCAACGGGGTCCGCCTCGGGACGCACGAGCACGCACGAGGCGGTCGCACGCCTTCGGCTCGCCCCACCGGCAGGACGTCCCACGATACATGCCAGTTAAACACCGACGGGCGGTGAACCAACAGCGTGGGACACAAATCCAACTACGAGCTTTTTAACCGCAACAACTTTAATATACGCTATTGGAGCTGGAATTACCGCGGCTGCTGGCACCAGACTTGCCCTCCAATAGATACTCGTTAAAGGATTTAAAGTGTACTCATTCCGATTACGGGGCCTCGGATGAGTCCCGTATCGTTATTTTTCGTCACTACCTCCCCGTGCCGGGAGTGGGTAATTTGCGCGCCTGCTGCCTTCCTTGGATGTGGTAGCCGTTTCTCAGGCTCCCTCTCCGGAATCGAACCCTGATTCCCCGTTACCCGTTACAACCATGGTAGGCGCAGAACCTACCATCGACAGTTGATAAGGCAGACATTTGAAAGATGCGTCGCCGGTACGAGGACCGTGCGATCAGCCCAAAGTTATTCAGAGTCACCAAGGCAAACGGACCGGACGAGCCGACCGATTGGTTTTGATCTAATAAAAGCGTCCCTTCCATCTCTGGTCGGGACTCTGTTTGCATGTATTAGCTCTAGAATTACCACAGTTATCCAAGTAACGTGGGTACGATCTAAGGAACCATAACTGATTTAATGAGCCATTCGCGGTTTCACCTTAATGCGGCTTGTACTGAGACATGCATGGCTTAATCTTTGAGACAAGCATATGACTACTGGCAGGATCAACCAGGGAGCTGCGTCAACTAGAGCTGAGCAGCCGGCCGCCCGGGAGTGTGTCCCGGGGGCCCGCGCGAACACGCAAGCGTCCGCTCAATTATTCTGCAAACAGGAGGAGGCTGAGCTCCCCTGCACAACACACCTCGAAACCCTCTCAGGTCCCGGCGGCGCGCAGCGCCGTCCTAAGTACTTGGTCGGGTTCGAGAGAGGCGCAATCGCCCGGAGTTAGGCGAGTAGACGCTTTAGGTGCGACCACCCGTGCTCCCAACTGAGCTTGCCGCTGCCGACAGAGGCCCGGGAGCGTGCTGTCGTGGCATTGCCGGCGGGAGACAACACGCGCCACCTACGGTGACCGGCAGCTCCAACGCCAGCGCCACAGAAGGACAAAAGCCCCACTTGGGTGCCGAAGCGAACTCTCCCAGCACAGCGCACGCGCCAACACGTCCGCACAGCTGCGATACAAACCACCTGCGAGAACCGCTGGGGCGACCGAGCAGCAGACGGCGTCGCGGCGCCGAGCGCCGGGCGGCGGCGCATCCTCAGCGCACACAGTCCTCAATCGGACCAGCACACTGCAGATGGCCACCGCGCTTCGCACCGGGCCCGCGAGGACCTGCTTTGGCCGCAAGGCGCCGCGAGCAGGGGGCGCCGGCGCGCAGCTGCGCCGCCTGCCGCGTCCGTCGGCCGGCGCGCCTGCCACTGGCCGCCCCCACCAGCCGGCTGTAGCGCGTGCGCCCACGCACCGCGCTGCCAGCACGCCGGGCGGCCCCCCCTCACCGGCCGGGGACGGTCCCACCCAGCCACCGCCGCGTATCGCCTCACACCCAGATCCCCTTTCACGTTCGTGGGCATGGTGGGTCCCCTTTCACGTTCGTGGGCATGGTGGGTATCCCTGAAACAACCGGTTAATAGCTCGACCGATCGTCGCCAACACTGATTCACCTCTAGCGAGAACAACCGCACCACAACGGGTTACCTGTTGTTCATTTGCGTAACGTCACCAGCAAACGTAGACGTCCATCGCCATTTGCAACGAGTATTGCATGCCTGTGTCAGGTGTCACAACACACTACGTCTGCCCACATAGACGCAACAACATGTGCACGCCTCGAGAACACGTGGAAGGTAGCCCCCGTACGTATGCGGTGTCCATTGCGCGAACGACTGTCAGCCGGCCTCTGCAGGATGTCGCAGATGTGGAACGCGGTGCAACATGCTATCACGGTGTGTGAGAAGAGACGACTACGTCCGAATACACGCTCCACTACATCAACAGACTGCTCATGCTGATCGCCATCCAGGGCGTCCGTTCCTCCCACACGTCTGAATGGCGTACCACACTGCAATCCAGCTCTTATAGGGAGACGACACGTAGCTGCGTGCACAATATTTGGACTGTATGGTCTGCCGTTGCTAGGCGCAGTCGTCGTACGGTCACACATGTGCCACGATGTATCATTCAGTACATACGGACCAATGTGCAGTACAGTTTGTGGGTTTTGCGTACATCGGCGGACAGGTGACAGGCCGTACCACAACGTAGGCTGAGTACGTCGGCATGCGAAGGGCATTGAACATGCAAACTTCTCAACGACCAGCTTGCGAAGGCAGGGGGGAAGGGGGGGGGGGCATGTACGTCCTGCTGCTATCCACATTACAGTGTATAGCAGGAGCATGTGGAAAGTCAGCAACACCTGCAAGGTGTTTAACATGACGCGATACACAGGGGACCGGGCAGTGCGAATAGCGAACTATATTGCGAGGGTTGCGGTTAGGCAACACTACACTAATTTAACGAGTTGCATAACAATTACAGAGCAGGTTCAGCGACAACGTGCGTCAGGTTAAGGCGCAATATAGGTTAGGTTAAGGCACAACATGGGTTACGTTAAAGCACAAATTAGGTTACGTTAAAGCACAAATTAGGTTACGTTAAAGCACAAATTAGGTTACGTTAAAGCACAAATTAGGTTACGTTAAAGCACAAATTAGGTTACGTTAAAGCACAAATTAGGTTACGTTAAAGCACAAATTAGGTTACGTTAAAGCACAAATTAGGTTACGTTAAAGCACAAATTAGGTTACGTTAAAGCACAAATTAGGTTACGTTAAAGCACAAATTAGGTTACGTTAAAGCACAAATTAGGTTACGTTAAAGCACAAATTGGGTTACGTTAAGGCACAACATGGGTTACGTTAAGGCACAACATGGGTTACGTTAAGGCACAACATGGGTTACGTTAAGGCACAACATGGGTTACGTTAAGGCACAACATGGGTTACGTTAAGGCACAACATGGGTTACGTTAAGGCACAACATGGGTTACGTTAAGGCACAACATGGGTTACGTTAAGGCACAACATGGGTTACGTTAAGGCACAACATGGGTTACGTTAAGGCACAACATGGGTTACGTTGAGGCACAACATGGGTTACGTTGAGGCACAACATGGGTTACGTTGAGGCACAACATGGGTTACGTTAAGGCACAACATGGGTTACGTTAAGGCACAACATGGGTTACGTTAAGGCACAACATGGGTTACGTTGAGGCACAACATGGGTTACGTTGAGGCACAACATGGGTTACGTTGAGGCACAACATGGGTTACGTTGAGGCACAACATGGGTTACGTTGAGGCACAACATGGGTTACGTTGAGGCACAACATGGGTTACGTTGAGGCACAACATGGGTTACGTTGAGGCACAACATGGGTTACGTTGAGGCACAACATGGGTTACGTTGAGGCACAACATGGGTTACGTTGAGGCACAACATGGGTTACGTTGAGGCACAACATGGGTTACGTTGAGGCACAACATGGGTTACGTTGAGGCACAACATGGGTTACGTTGAGGCACAAATTAGGTTACGTTGAGGCACAAATTAGGTTACGTTGAGGCACAAATTAGGTTACGTTGAGGCACAAATTAGGTTAGGTTAAGGTACAATATGGGTTAGGTTAAGGTACAATATGGGTTAGGTTAAGGTACAATATGGGTTAGGTTAAGGTACAATATGGGTTAGGTTAAGGTACAATATGGGTTAGGTTAAGGCACAACATGGGTTAGGTTAAGGCACAACATGGGTTAGGTTAAGGCACAACATGGGTTAGGTTAAGGCACAACATGGGTTAGGTTAAGGCACAACATGGGTTAGGTTAAGGCACAACATGGGTTAGGTTAAGGCACAACATGGGTTAGGTTAAGGCACAACATGGGTTAGGTTAAGGCACAACATGGGTTAGGTTAAGGCACAACATAGGTTAGGTTAAGGCACAACATAGGTTAGGTTAAGGCACAACATAGGTTAGGTTAAGGCACAACATAGGTTAGGTTAAGGCACAACATAGGTTAGGTTAAGGCACAACATAGGTTAGGGCACAACATAGGTTAGGTTAAGGCACAACATAGGTTAGGTTAAGGCACAACGTAGGTTAGGTTAAGGCACAACATAGGTTAGGTTAAGGCACAACATATGTTAGGTTAAGGCACAACATAGGTTAGGTTAAGGCACAACATAGGTTAGGTTAAGGCACAACATAGGTTAGGTTAAGGCACAACATAGGTTAGGTTAAGGCACAACATAGGTTAGGTTAAGGCACAACATAGGTTAGGTTAAGGCACAACATAGGTTAGGTTAAGGCACAACATAGGTTAGGTTAAGGCACAACGTAGGTTAGGTTAAGGTACAACGTAGGTTAGGTTAAGGTACAACGTAGGTTAGGTTAAGGTACAACGTAGGTTAGGTTAAGGTACAACGTAGGTTAAGGTACAACGTAGGTTAGGTTAAGGCGCAATGTAGGTTAGGTTAAGGTACGATATAGCTGAGGTTAAGGTACAATATCGCTTAGGTTAAGGTACACATTGTTGTAGGGAAAGGTGTATTTGGGGGGGGGGGGCGGCAGGTTCGTTGATAGTGATTATCGTAAGTGCATGCCTGCGGGATCATCCGATTTGTCACGTCAGGATGCACTTGTGGCTCATGACAGGCGGCGCTCCGATTCCAAGGTTATGGCAGATGTGTGTCTTTCATTCCTGCCATTGTTTGTGTACTGTGACAGGAGGCAGTATTGTGATGTTGGGTGCACCCCTGTGTAGGACATGTGTGGGTGTTCGTGGCTTAACTGAGCAATGGCGGATGTCGGAAGGGTGGGATATTCTGTTTTGTGGGTGGACCTCCCGGTCTGGTTATGATAGTGTGGATTGTGTAATGTGGCGGAGAGGATGCACCGGATGTTCTTCCATGCTGGTGGTTAGATATTGTGTGTGTGCCTGTTAGAGGCAGAGAGTAGTGTGTGATAGTGTCTGGCTGACGTGTGGTTCTCATTGTGTGCAGAGTCTTTCAGCATGTATAGGGACGGTTGTATATATTATCTGTATTCTGATGGCTCTGCATCTATTACTAATCAGTGCCGTGTATACGGTTACTCTGGTTCCAGTCGAAACTGTTCTATCTCTGTACATTAGTGACACTGCGGCTCCACTATGTTGCTGCCCCTGTCGGCCGTTTCCCCCAGTGTATGGCTAGTGATTATCAGCAATCAGTCTATTAGTCAATACCGGTAGTGTGACGACTTCAAATGTCCGGGATGGGGGAAGCTAAACCCTTCCCGTGGGTCAGGGCCTAGAAAGACTCTTC
>NW_026048147.1:25000-27500 GCF_023864345.2 Schistocerca serialis cubense | reverse complement strand
TGACGTCCGGGCGCGAAGCAGACGCTCGGGGAGGGCGCGGGCCAGGAGGAAGAGGTTCAAGAGTTTCACCAGGACTTCATGCGGCAGGCGCCGCAGCTCCGCTGGAGTCAGGCCGTCCGGCCCGGCCGCCGATCCCCTGGGCGGCAAGGCAGCAGCGACCTCCTCACGTGTGACCGGCCCCCATAGGCACTCAGGAGCGACAGGCTCCGAGTGCGGGAGAAGGCGGTCACGGATGAAGCCAGCGGTGGAGATCGGCTTCTTCGTGAAGAGGTCCGCCCAGAAGTCCAGCAGACCGGGGATGTCGGGTGGCGGCTGCAGCAGGGTGCCGTCCAGCAAGCCGCGCACGCAACGTGCACGCGACCTGCGGAAGGCGTCCTGTGTCCGCGCGAACTCCCAGCGGCGCCGCTTGCGCTTCTGCAGCGGCGGGGCGGCAGGCGGCCGCTTGGATGATAGGCGCGGCCGCTGTGCCCTGGTGATCGACCTCTCCCCCCTGGACCCGACCGACGCAAGGGCATCCGGGAGCATGCCCAGGATGACATCGGGCGGCGTGCCCCGCCCCAGACCAATGACTCGATCCAGAGCAGAGAAACGCTGGGCGGAAGCAGGTAGCCCCGCCAGATGCTCCCAGATGGCGGCGTCAGTCGGCCCCTCCGGCGGCGGCCCGGTGGTGTCGGCCGCGAAGTCCTCGGCTGCGTCGACGGGCGGCGCAGCGGCCTCGCCCGCGTCAGGCAGCGAGCTCGCTGCTCCCCGGCGGGACGCCGGCTCTTCCCCCCGACCGATCTCAAGCGCCTCCATGAATTGGCGGACAAGCTGCTTGTGGGCAGCTTGCCGCCGTCGGCACTTGATTGCCTCAAGCGTTCGGTCGGGGAACATCCTAATAAGCTCTTGATTAACGAAGAAGAACCGGGCGTCCCTCTCAAGGAACAGTTCGGCCTCTGCCTTGGCGAGCGACAGGACTTCTTCCTCCGTCCACCTCGCGCGATGCCTCTCCGTCACGATCTCAGCGTTGGCGGCCGCAAGGTGTTGGCGGCGGCGATGGACCCCGAGACCGTTCTTCGTGGTAAAAGTGCGGTGGCACTCACTGCAAGCAAAGGGAGCTACACAAACTATCGCATTTTCGTTACGGCCGGTTGGCCGGATAGGTGCTGGGGTAGCTGGGGTGGCACCTTCAGCGGAAGGGCCACCATCTCTTGTTTCTTGTAGGCTGCCCCCAACTATAAAGGGATAATGCGAGGGGGGGCTGGTAACCCCCCCAAGCCCCTGGTGCGGTCTTCCACTCTGCGAAAATCAGCGGGCCCACGAGAAGGGGAGAAGACCGCAGGAGAGGAGAGGCTAAGAGGGCTAGGCCCATGTATTGCGCATCACTCTCCCTGTAACTATAACCCAAGGAAGGCACCTCGCAGCAGCAGCACGACTACATCAAGACCGCACTTCGAAAAGCCAAGTCCGGATGCAGCCACACCGCCGCCACTTGGCCACCTTAAGAGAGTCATAGTTACTCCCGCCGTTTACCCGCGCTTGCTTGAATTTCTTCACGTTGACATTCAGAGCACTGGGCAGAAATCACATTGCGTCAACACCCGCTAGGGCCATCGCAATGCTTTGTTTTAATTAGACAGTCGGATTCCCCCAGTCCGTGCCAGTTCTGAGTTGATCGTTGAATGGCGGCCGAAGAGAATCCGCGCACCCGCGCGCCCCCGGAGGAGCACGCTAAGGCGGACGCGGCCTCGCAGCAAGGAAGATCCGTGGGAGGCCAAGGCACGGGACCGAGCTCGGATCCTGCACGCAGGTTGAAGCACCGGGGCGCGAACGCCGCGCAGGCGCGCGCATCCTGCACCGCCGGCCAGCACGAGGCCGACCAACGGCGAGAGCAGACCACGCCCGCGCTAAACGCCCGCACTTACCGGCACCCCTACGGCACTCACCTCGCCCAGGCCCGGCACGTTAGCGCTGACCCACTTCCCGACCAAGCCCGACACGCCCCGATCCTCAGAGCCAATCCTTATCCCGAAGTTACGGATCCAATTTGCCGACTTCCCTTACCTACATTATTCTATCGACTAGAGGCTCTTCACCTTGGAGACCTGCTGCGGATATGGGTACGAACCGGCGCGACACCTCCACGTGGCCCTCTCCCGGATTTTCAAGGTCCGAGGGGAAGATCAGGACACCGCCGCAACTGCGGTGCTCTTCGCGTTCCAAACCCTATCTCCCTGCTAGAGGATTCCAGGGAACTCGAACGCTCATGCAGAAAAGAAAACTCTTCCCCGATCTCCCGACGGCGTCTCCGGGTCCTTTTGGGTTACCCCGACGAGCATCTCTAAAAGAGGGGCCCGACTTGTATCGGTTCCGCTGCCGGGTTCCGGAATAGGAACCGGATTCCCTTTCGCCCAACGGGGGCCAGCACAAAGTGCATCATGCTATGACGGCCCCCATCAACATCGGATTTCTCCTAGGGCTTAGGATCGACTGACTCGTGTGCAACGGCTGTTCACACGAA
>NW_026048147.1:17500-20000 GCF_023864345.2 Schistocerca serialis cubense | reverse complement strand
ACAGTCCTCAATCGGACCAGCACACTGCAGATGGCCACCGCGCTTCGCACCGGGCCCGCGAGGACCTGCTTTGGCCGCAAGGCGCCGCGAGCAGGGGGCGCCGGCGCGCAGCTGCGCCGCCTGCCGCGTCCGTCGGCCGGCGCGCCTGCCACTGGCCGCCCCCACCAGCCGGCTGTAGCGCGTGCGCCCACGCACCGCGCTGCCAGCACGCCGGGCGGCCCCCCCTCACCGGCCGGGGACGGTCCCACCCAGCCACCGCCGCGTATCGCCTCACACCCAGATCCCCTTTCACGTTCGTGGGCATGGTGGGTCCCCTTTCACGTTCGTGGGCATGGTGGGTATCCCTGAAACAACCGGTTAATAGCTCGACCGATCGTCGCCAACACTGATTCACCTCTAGCGAGAACAACCGCACCACAACGGGTTACCTGTTGTTCATTTGCGTAACGTCACCAGCAAACGTAGACGTCCATCGCCATTTGCAACGAGTATTGCATGCCTGTGTCAGGTGTCACAACACACTACGTCTGCCCACATAGACGCAACAACATGTGCACGCCTCGAGAACACGTGGAAGGTAGCCCCCGTACGTATGCGGTGTCCATTGCGCGAACGACTGTCAGCCGGCCTCTGCAGGATGTCGCAGATGTGGAACGCGGTGCAACATGCTATCACGGTGTGTGAGAAGAGACGACTACGTCCGAATACACGCTCCACTACATCAACAGACTGCTCATGCTGATCGCCATCCAGGGCGTCCGTTCCTCCCACACGTCTGAATGGCGTACCACACTGCAATCCAGCTCTTATAGGGAGACGACACGTAGCTGCGTGCACAATATTTGGACTGTATGGTCTGCCGTTGCTAGGCGCAGTCGTCGTACGGTCACACATGTGCCACGATGTATCATTCAGTACATACGGACCAATGTGCAGTACAGTTTGTGGGTTTTGCGTACATCGGCGGACAGGTGACAGGCCGTACCACAACGTAGGCTGAGTACGTCGGCATGCGAAGGGCATTGAACATGCAAACTTCTCAACGACCAGCTTGCGAAGGCAGGGGGGAAGGGGGGGGGGGCATGTACGTCCTGCTGCTATCCACATTACAGTGTATAGCAGGAGCATGTGGAAAGTCAGCAACACCTGCAAGGTGTTTAACATGACGCGATACACAGGGGACCGGGCAGTGCGAATAGCGAACTATATTGCGAGGGTTGCGGTTAGGCAACACTACACTAATTTAACGAGTTGCATAACAATTACAGAGCAGGTTCAGCGACAACGTGCGTCAGGTTAAGGCGCAATATAGGTTAGGTTAAGGCACAACATGGGTTACGTTAAAGCACAAATTAGGTTACGTTAAAGCACAAATTAGGTTACGTTAAAGCACAAATTAGGTTACGTTAAAGCACAAATTAGGTTACGTTAAAGCACAAATTAGGTTACGTTAAAGCACAAATTAGGTTACGTTAAAGCACAAATTAGGTTACGTTAAAGCACAAATTAGGTTACGTTAAAGCACAAATTAGGTTACGTTAAAGCACAAATTAGGTTACGTTAAAGCACAAATTAGGTTACGTTAAAGCACAAATTAGGTTACGTTAAAGCACAAATTAGGTTACGTTAAAGCACAAATTGGGTTACGTTAAGGCACAACATGGGTTACGTTAAGGCACAACATGGGTTACGTTAAGGCACAACATGGGTTACGTTAAGGCACAACATGGGTTACGTTAAGGCACAACATGGGTTACGTTAAGGCACAACATGGGTTACGTTAAGGCACAACATGGGTTACGTTAAGGCACAACATGGGTTACGTTAAGGCACAACATGGGTTACGTTAAGGCACAACATGGGTTACGTTGAGGCACAACATGGGTTACGTTGAGGCACAACATGGGTTACGTTGAGGCACAACATGGGTTACGTTGAGGCACAACATGGGTTACGTTAAGGCACAACATGGGTTACGTTAAGGCACAACATGGGTTACGTTGAGGCACAACATGGGTTACGTTGAGGCACAACATGGGTTACGTTGAGGCACAACATGGGTTACGTTGAGGCACAACATGGGTTACGTTGAGGCACAACATGGGTTACGTTGAGGCACAACATGGGTTACGTTGAGGCACAACATGGGTTACGTTGAGGCACAACATGGGTTACGTTGAGGCACAACATGGGTTACGTTGAGGCACAACATGGGTTACGTTGAGGCACAACATGGGTTACGTTGAGGCACAACATGGGTTACGTTGAGGCACAACATGGGTTACGTTGAGGCACAAATTAGGTTACGTTGAGGCACAAATTAGGTTACGTTGAGGCACAAATTAAGTTACGTTGAGGCACAAATTAGGTTAGGTTAAGGTACAATATGGGTTAGGTTAAGGTACAATATGGGTTAGGTTAAGGTACAATATGGGTTAGGTTAAGGTACAATATGGGTTAGGTTAAGGTACAATATGGGTTAGGTTAAGGCACAACATGG
>NW_026048147.1:5000-7500 GCF_023864345.2 Schistocerca serialis cubense | reverse complement strand
GCGGGAGACAACACGCGCCACCTACGGTGACCGGCAGCTCCAACGCCAGCGCCACAGAAGGACAAAAGCCCCACTTGGGTGCCGAAGCGAACTCTCCCAGCACAGCGCACGCGCCAACACGTCCGCACAGCTGCGATACAAACCACCTGCGAGAACCGCAGAGGCGACCGAGCAGCAGACGGCGTCGCGGCGCCGAGCGCCGGGCGGCGGCGCATCCTCAGCGCACACAGTCCTCAATCGGACCAGCACACTGCAGATGTCCACCGCGCTTCGCACCGGGCCCGCGAGGACCTACTTTGGCCGCACGGCGCCGCGTGCAGGGTGCGCCGGCGCGCAGCTGCGCCGCCTGCCGCCTCCGTCGGCCGGCGCGCCTGCCACTGGCCGCCCCCACCAGCCGGCTGTAGCGCGTGCGCCCACGCACCGCGCGGCCAGCACGCCGGGAGGCCCCCCCTCACCGGCCGGGGACGGTCCCACCCAGCCACCGCCGCGTATCGCTTCACACCCAGATGCCATTCACGTTCGTGGGCATGGTGGGTATCGCTGGAACAACCGGTTGGTAGCTCAACCGATCGTCGCCATCACTGATTCACCTCTAGCGAGAACAACCGCACCACAACGGTTTACCAGTTGTTCATTTGCGTAACGTCACCAGCAAACGTAGGCGTCCATCGCCATTTGCAAATTCAACGATTGTTGCATGCCTGTGTCAGGTGTCACGACACACTATGTCTGCCCACATACACGCAACAACATGTGCACGCTTCGCGAACACGTGGAAGGTGGCCCCCGTACGTATGCGATGTCCATTGCGCGAACGACTGTCAACGCGCCTCTGTCGCATGTCGCAGATGTGGAACGCAGTGCACCATGCTATCACGGTGTGTGAGAAGAGACGACTACGTCTGACAACACGCGCCACTACATCAACAGACGGCTCATGCTGATCGCCATCCAGGGCATACCACACTGCAATCCAGCTCTTATAGGGAGACGACACGTAGCTGAGTGCACAACATTTGGACCGCATGGTTCGCCGTTGTTGGCGCAGTCGTTGTACGGTCACATGTACCACGATGTATCATTCAGTACATGAGGACCAATGTGCAGTACAGTGTGTGATTTGGACGTACAACATCAGCGGACAGTTGACACAGGCCGTACCACAGCGTAGGCTAAGTGCTTCGCCATGCGAATGCCAATGAACAACTGCAAATGCCAATGAACAACTGCAAAGGGCATTGAGCATGTACGTCCTGCTGCCATCCACATTACAGTGTATAGCTGCAAGGTGTTTAACATGAAGCGATACACTGGGGACCGGGCAGTGCGAGTAGCAAACTATATTGCGGGGGGTTGCAGTTAGGCAACACTACACTAATTTAACGCGTCGTATGACAATTACAGAGCAGGTAAGGCCCAACGTGTGTTGGGTTAAGGCCCAACGTGTGTTGGGTTAAGGCCCAACGTGTGTTGGGTTAAGGCCCAACGTGTGTTGGGTTAAGGCCCAACGTGTGTTGGGTTAAGGCCCAACGTGTGTTGGGTTAAGGCCCAACGTGTGTTGGGTTAAGGCCCAACGTGTGTTGGGTTAAGGCCCAACGTGTGTTGGGTTAAGGCCCAACGTGTGTTGGGTTAAGGCCCAACGTGTGTTGGGTTAAGGCCCAACGTGTGTTGGGTTAAGGCCCAACGTGTGTTGGGTTAAGGCCCAACGTGTGTTGGGTTAAGGCCCAACGTGTGTTGGGTTAAGGCCCAACGTGTGTTGGGTTAAGGCCCAACGTGTGTTGGGTTAAGGCCCAACATAGGTTGGGTTAAGGCCCAACATAGGTTGGGTTAAGGCCCAACATAGGTTGGGTTAAGGCGCAACATAGGTTGGGTTAAGGCGCAACATAGGTTGGGTTAAGGCGCAACATAGGTTGGGTTAAGGCGCAACATAGGTTGGGTTAAGGCGCAACATAGGTTGGGTTAAGGCGCAACATAGGTTGGGTTAAGGCGCAACATAGGTTGGGTTAAGGCGCAACATAGGTTAGGTTAAGGGCGCAACATAGGTTAGGTTAAGGCGCAACATAGGTTAGGTTAAGGCGCAACATAGGTTAGGTTAGGCGCAACATAGGTTAGGTTAAGGCGCAACATAGGTTAGGTTAAGGCGCAACATAGGTTAGGTTAAGGCGCAACATAGGTTAGGTTAAGGCGCAACATAGGTTAGGTTAAGGCGCAACATAGGTTAGGTTAAGGCGCAACATAGGTTAGGTTAAGGCGCAACATAGGTTAGGTAAGGCGCAACATAGGTTAGGTTAAGGCGCAACATAGGTTAGGTTAAGGCGCAACATAGGTTAGGTTAAGGCGCAACATAGGTTAGGTTAAGGCGCAACATAGGTTAGGTTAAGGCGCAACATAGGTTAGGTTAAGGCGCAACATAGGTTAGGTTAAGGCGCAACATAGGTTAGGTTAAGGCGCAACATAGGTTAGGTTAAGGCGCAACATAGGTTAGGTTAAGGCGCAACAT
>NW_026048146.1:0-66471 GCF_023864345.2 Schistocerca serialis cubense | reverse complement strand
GTCGCGAGACGAGCAGAGCACGCCGCCGACGCCCGCTCAGTACAACCGTCCACCCGCTACTACTGTCGACCGACTACTACCTCTCCCGACTCGCGCTACAATGTATATAACAACTGTTCCTGGCGACCCGGTGCGTGCCAATACTGTCGTCTGGCGCGGTCCAAGCGCCGACTAGCAACGATAAATAACTCTCTGGTCAGACAGAGATGCTGTCATGGCTCGCCATCGCTCTGGTAATGAATACATACGTGTTGCAGCGTGCGTACCACCGGAACACGCAGTGGCGGAGCCAAAGACTGTGTTGTCGAGGTCGAGTGCGAGCGGGAAGAGAGGCAGCGTCGGCACGGAGATGCAAGCGAGCGCGAGACGCACGGGGGCTGCGGCGTGGCGCGTTTGCGGTCGGCGCCTTTGGTGGCAACGGCCGGGACAAGCAGCGGTGTATGGTGTGGTGCGGGGCGGACAGGGGCGGCGGTGGACGGGGAGGAGGCGGCGCGACGACGGCATGGGGGCGAAAACGGGACGGGGGACGGCGGATGTTGAGAGGCGTCACGCGCGGACAGGACACAGACACAGAGACACACAGATTGGAAAGGGAGGGTGCGCGGTTAGTGGTTGGGAATGTGCGTACCGTGCGGGATGGGAGTGGGCGAGGAACACGGTCGTGGCCCCTGTTTTGGGTGCGTGTGATGACGTCGGTGTGCTGTGGGAAGGGAAGGTGCTGTGGCGGCGGCGCGTAATGGGCGTAGGCCGAAAAGAGAAAGGAACGTGGGCAGTGTGTTGGCAAGCGTCGGTTCGACTGCGACGTTGATGGGCAGGGCAGGGCAGGGCAAGGTTAATGGTGGTAGGAGTAGGCGTGTGGGCGCAAAAAAATCTGCCGCTGCAGGCGGTGCCGTAACCGCCATGGCGGGAAGGAGAGAGGGCCAAAGAAAGAAAGAAAGAAAGAAAGAAAGAAAGAAAGAAAGAAAAGAAAGAAAGAAGAAGACAAAAAAAAAACAAAAAAAAAGGAGGGGGGGGCGAAAGTGGAGAGGCGGTGGTGTGAGAAGGGCGGGGGCGGAAGGAAGGCAGGAAGGACAAGAGGCGAGGCGACGGCTTGCTTTGTGTATCGGTCGGTCTCTGGCTATGCTTCGTTTTCTGCAGCAGGGTCGGTGCGCGGCGTGGCTCGCGGCAGTGGGAACGCCTGGTGGCTGGACGGCCAGCAATGCGGTTGGATGGGCGGCCACAGCACCGCACCTGTGCCCGAGGAGGAGACGCTGGCGGCGGGCCCTGAGGTGAGGCCGGCTCGGCTGGGGCTGTGGATGTGTAGGTGTGCGCCGCTGCTGCAACAACGAGTAAAACGCGAGAAGAAGGGATGGCGGTAGAGAGAAAAAAAAAAGGTCGTGTTGTGTTGATGCGCAGGCAGACGCGTACAGAGAGACGAGCCCGGTCTGCAGCAGGGTGTGGCCGTGCCGAGTGCAGAGCAGCGGCGGCTCGGTTCGGTTCGGCCCGGCCCGGCGGGCCGCGCTGTTGTCGCGGACGTGAGCGCCCCCTGGCGGGTGGCCGGAGGCGGCGCGGCGTGTTGGACGTGTGGCTGGTGGCAGTGCACAATTTGCGAGTGGCTGGCGGTGTGGTGTGGTGTGGCGGTTGGCGCGTCGGGCGGCGGAGAGGTATGTGTTGCGGGCGCCCTTTGCTGCGCTGCGTCGTTGCGTGTGCCGTACAGGGCGGGCGCTTGTCGACTGTGTGGGCGGTGTGGCGAATTGGCGTGAAACGGCTGCCGAGAGGTGTGTGGTAGCGAGCCGGTCGTTGTCAGTGCGAAGGGGAATGTGCGTGCGTTTGGCGGTTTCGGTGTGCTTTTTGCGGCGTGAGAGTGGGAATTAGTGGGGCCGGCTGTTGTGTTGGTTCCTTGTGTCTTGTGTCGCGTAGCTTGATGGCAACGTGGAAGGACGCCGGTTTCGTTTCGAGCCTTGCGTGTGGTTGGCGTGTGCCGATGCACGTGCATGTGTGGGTCGCGAGTGCGTTTTTGGCTGGCTGTGTGTGTGTGTGTTTTGGGGGGGGAAGGGGGAGGCGGTGGTGAAAGTGCAGTGGTTGCCACGGGCGTCGTCGGGTGGGGCTGGGGCTGGGGCTGTGGCTGTGCGTCGTGGCGGAAAGGTGGTAGGTTGCGGGAAGCGAGCCCGTCGTTGACGGTGTCGCGTGAGTTGTGAATCGAGTGGGGCGCGGGGCGCGGGACAGGAGCAGCGTGCCGCTGCGTCGTGGTCGTCAGCAGAGGCTGTGCGTGTGCTTGTCCTTTTTTGTTGTGGGCGGTTCGTGCGAGGCGTTTTTGTTTTGTGTTGCCCTAGTTGTTAGTAGTTTATTTTGTTATTTTGAGACGACGACTGGTTGGTGGCGTGCGCGCGAAGTGGCGGTGTGCGCTTCCCGTGTCGTTTGTTTTTGTTTTGTTTTTTTGTTTTTGTGTGTTTTGTTTTTGCACTGGGCCCCGGGGGGTGGGTGGGTGGGTGGGTGTGTGTGTGTCGATTTGCCGGCTGGCGAAAGGTGCGCCATCGGCGGGGTGGGTCGCCGGCACAAGTAGAGGCGGCGGCGTTGTTGCTGTTGTTGTGTGGTGTTTGTTTTGTTCGGCTGTGTCGGCGAGCTGTGTTGCGGTGCGTGTGAATGGTGGTGCAAAAGTGCTGGCGTTGGGGCTGCGACTGCGACTGCGACGGCGGCGAGCCGCGGGCGCGCATGATAGTGATGTTGTGAACAGCGGCTGTGTACGGTAGTGGTGTTGTTGTAGCACGACGTGCATCCGGGCCGGCGCGGAAAGCGCAGTTGCGGGCGGTTGCCCTTCGGTGCCAGCCATGTCGCGTGAGCGGCGGGTTGCTCTGGTGTCGACACGTGGTGCTCTGGGTTGTTGTGTGGTGCCCTTTGGCCGGTGGGGGTGGTTCGCGTGTGTCTCGTTCGCGCTCGGTATCTGGTCGTGGTCGTGCTGCTCCCCCGTCTGTCGGCGGTTTTCGACGTCGTCTGTACGTTTTTGTTCGTTTGCGGCGCGCCTGCCGACGTCGTCCCGTCGCGACCTTTCAACCGAAAGTGTGGCGCCCGAAGGTGAACGAACGTAACCCTGACCTCGGCGCTTTACGCTGAGCCGAGCGAACCGAACCTAACCTGTGGTGTGGCGAGGTGAGCTCAGCCTGTGAGCCCCTAACGTCTACGTAAGGTAAGCTGTCCGGCTCACGCCTCACGGTTTGAACGCTTTTTTAACCTACGTTTGGCGCTTCTTAACCTAGCACTGACCCCTTAACCTAACGTGTAACCTAACCTAACCTAACCTCTGACGCCTGACGTGTTTGAATGCTTAACCTAAGTTTGACGCTTAACCTAACCCAAGTCCCCTTAACCTAACCCACGTCCACCTAACCTAACCTAACCTAACCTAGACGTGTAAACGTAATGTGTAACGCGTAAAGTGTAAGGTCGGCTGTCGTGTGTGCTGACGGCAGATTGGGTTGGTCTGTAGATTCGGATTGCGGTTTGCCTCGGTCGAGGGGTTGGGTCGGAAGCGGCGAGGGGCGGCGGCGCCTGTTGCGCAGGCGGCGTCCGTTTGCGGCGGGCAATTGTTGAGAAACGGCTGTGAATGTTGGCGGGCGAGAGGAGGAGGACGGCGCGCGATGTGGCCCGACGGCTGCGGGCCGATCGGGAAACGGCGGGAGGGCGACGGAAGGCGATGGGGCGGCGGAGGCGCGTTTGCACGGCCGTCATCGCCGCACGCCTCGGCTTGTGTGGCTGTGGCGCCGGCCGCGCTGGCCGGGCTGCCGCGGCGACGGTGTGGGAGTTTTGCCGAAGGTTTGGCCATTGTGGCGGGTCGTCGGCTGGGGCTGTGGGGGCGGCATTTGGGCGGGGGCGGCGATTCTCGGCGGGCCGACCCAGGCTGTAGCGCGCGGTAGCTGCAGTTTGGCCGTGGTTTGCGGCGCTGCCGTGGCGACTGGTTGGCGACTGTGGTGTGGCTGTGTGTAGCCCCATCCTCGGTGGTTTGAAAGGCGCGGGCGGTTGTGGCGCAGGTTTGGGGCTGCTCCGCACAGGCTGTCGGACGTTGGGCGGTAGCAAGCGCGGGAGGCGCGGCGCGGCGGCGCGCAGAGTGGCGGCCGCTCTCTCGGCCGTCCGCGCCCGCCCGCGACACTGGCTGGGCCTTGTGATTCTCTGCATTCGAGGGGGTGGATCGGCCGTGAGCGGACGCTATACTGCCGCGCGCTGCTGGGAGATCCCTTGGGAGCGCTACGCTAGCCGTAGCACAGCAAAATTTGTCGTGTGCGTTGTGCGTGCACAACGCAAGCAAAAATTGTCGTGTGTGGGTGCGCACGCTTAGCGATTGCGCCGCAAATTTGTCGTGGTAGGACGCTTACGTGGTCCCTTTGTCGTGCAGCGGCTGCCGGTCTACTGGCAGCGCGGTGGCGGCGAGGGCCGTGGCTTTCTAGTTCACCGGTCGTCTGATCTGCCTCAGACGTGAATCACCCAGATACTGCCGCAGGGCATCCTCCCTGCTCCTCCAAGAGTAGGGAAATTCCTGCGCCAGGGTCCGTGGTACTACCCGGTAACCCGCGTGCAGTTAATGGTAGGGCTGGCGCTGTTCGGGGATACCTAACGGTGCCAACGAACGAACAACCAGTGCCCCTGGGCAGTAAATGTCAGACTTCAAGTTCCGCTGACACAGTCATCTTGGGTAAGCCCAAAGCCCCAGTCCGCTGCGGCACCCAGGCACTGGGTACCCGCGGCCAACCAACTTCAGCCATTAGCAAAGCCAAAACACGAGTACAAGACTCGGACGTAATGCCAGCGCCTAAGCGTCCGGCCCCAAGCCGGCTCGCTGAGGAAACAGAGCAACCTGTGAGTGATGACATGGAAGTAGGGGGGGAAGCAGTTATCGCAAACATACCAACATCAAATAGTTTCGCTCCGATTGACACCGACGGAGCGGAAACGATCGAAACAATGCCTACCCGTCCCTCGACCTCGGGCGCGCAAGCGCAATCGAGGCCGAAGCGGGAAAAGGTCCCCCCAATTCTTGCCACAATCGTAAATGGTACGATGAAAATCATAAAGGAGGTCGCCCCTCAACTAAAAGGAGGACTAAATACCTCATGCAGGGGGTCCTCCGTAAAATTTCAACCGTCTACCCTGCCCGACTACAGATTTCTTACAGCCTATTTCACACAGAAGAAAATACCATATCACACTTACCCGGTCACTGAGAAAAACGCATACAAGGCGGTGATCAAAGGTCTCCCCAGTGACACTGATCCCGCGGAGATAAAGGAGCTTCTCCTTGCGCGTCACTTCAGGGTTATCGAGGTCAAACAGGAGACCAAGGCATCTGACCCGAGCAACCCGGGAGAGGGGCGCAGGAAGAGAGCTTCCTTCAAAGTAATATTACACCCAGACGAGAGAAATAGAGAACTCCTAAAAATCGAGCTGTTCATGAACTGCAAGGTTACGGTAGAGAGGTATCGCCAACCTGAAGGTCCTGTCCAGTGCCACCAATGCCAGCAGTTGTTCCACTCTGCAGAGCAGTGTCACCATCCTCCAAAGTGTGTCAAGTGTGCCGGCCCACACTTGACAAACACATGTAAGAAGAGCCGTGCAACCCCGGCAAAATGCGCCCTATGTGGGGGCGATCACCCGGCGAACTACAGCCGATGCCCCACACGAATACAGTTGATGTCCACCCGCCCCCCTCGGTCGGTAAACGGTGCTGCCCTGTCTCGAGGCGCTTCCGCCTCCACGACGCCGCCGCTAACATCTGCGGCCAACGCGCAGGCAGCTAGCTCTGCCTCCGCCAGCAGCCGCAGAGCGACTGTGCCGGGGCGAGATGCCTTTCCCTCGCTTCCCCCACCACGCGCCCCGACGGCAGCTGCCGCCTGGCCTCCCCCTCCACGTCACCAGCGCACTGAGGCGCCCGCAGCTGCCGCGCCGCCTCAGTCGGCTGCTGGCCAGCAGCCAGGGACGCCGCTCGGCGTCTTCGACGAGCTGCGCCAACTGTTTGCGGGCTTCAGCCTGACAAACATCATGTTCACAATTAGGGACACCATGGCGCGCGTGCGGGCGGCGCCTGATGGCCTAAGTAAATTCATGGCCCTCGCAGAGGGAGCAATTTCATTATTCGACGCTTTTAATGGATCCCCCTAGATCCAGGAAGTTCACCATTTTAAATTTTAACGCCAATGGCGTAAAAACACAAAAACATATCCTAGAGGAGTTTCTAGACCGGTATGCGATCGACGTTGTGTGCCTGACGGAAACCCACCTTAAGCCCAAGGACCGCTTTTCTGTGAGAAATTACTCCATCCATAGAGTAGACCGCGTAGGCCGCGAGCGCGGCGGAGTAGCGGTCCTTGTAAAAGGCAGAAGGTGTTTCCGCACAGTGGACCTACCGCAGACACCCAGCATCGAGGCAGCCGGTATAGAAATAAAAATTCAAAACATACCATACACCATCATCTCCACCTATCACCCCCCGGGCACCACCATACTGACACAGGACCTTCAGGCTCTGCTGGGTACTGGCGCTCGTGTGATTATGGGAGGGGACCTAAACTCGAAACATGCGGCCTTTGGCTGCCGCGCCGAGAACAGAAGTGGTGTGAGATTGCATGGACTCGTCGAGAGGCGTGCCGCCCTCAGCGTCATCGCACCCGACGAGCCTACGCATATCCCTGCGGACCCGACAAAAAACCCGGATATCCTGGATATTTTTGTCGTTAAAAACTTTGCTCTCGACGCGACAGTCACTGTGCACTACGAGCTGAACTCTGACCACAACCCGGTCGTTCTGGACATAGCCAGTGTCGAAGACGAAGCCGGGAGGATGGCAAAAACAGAAGTAATAACAAATTGGGACCGATACAAATACCTGGTGGGTGAGCACGTGGAGGAAATCCCACAGATGGAAACAAAAGAAGAGATAGACGAAGCAATCACCAACTTCACAGACGCCCTCCACGCCTGTGCTCGCGCTACAAGCGTCAGGCTCACCACAGAGCCTGGCGCCAGGGACCTGCCCCCTGACATCTGGGACCTCATAGTCGCCAAACGCAGGTTGCGTAAGCTGTGGCAGCGTCACCGCGACCCAGCTGACCGCCGCCGGCTGCGGCGACTGGAGGATCATGTGAAACTCCGACTGCAGGAGCACAGGAGCCGCTGCTGGGAGGAGATATTACAAACCGCCGAAACAGAGAGCAGCAAACGCAAGATCTGGCGAATAGCCCGGCAGCGGAAAACCCCCACCAGAGAGAACAGGCCACTCCACGGCGTGAACGGTCTAGTGTATGAAGATCACGATAAGGCGGAAATAATGGCACAATCACTAGAGTCACAATTCCGAACTCACGTCATCGACGATGACGAGAGTGAAAGGCAGGAAAGATTAGTCGTCGGACGAGTGACTCAGATTAGAAATACGCGCCCAAATACAGAATTCGTGCCCGTAAACGAGCCGACAATATGCGCACTTATCAAGCGTCAGGGAAACCACAAAGCTCCTGGCCCTGACCGCATCCGCAGCCCACTCCTAAAGCACCTTCCACCTCCTGCCATAACATTTCTGGCAAGCGTCTTCAACGCTTGCCTAAAGCTCACCTACTTCCCCTCAGTGTGGAAAACTGCGAAAGTAATCACCCTCCCCAAACCTAATAAAAACCTGCTCCTTCCAGAAAGCTATAGACCTATCTCCCTACTAAATGGCATGAGTAAAATACTCGAGCTGCTCATCCTCTCACCCCTTCAACACTTCCTTACTGCACACAACATCCTGATGCCCGAGCAGTTTGGATTCCGCTCTGAACACTCCACAACCCAACAATGCCTGCGCTTGGTAGAGCACATTTGCCTGGCCAGGGCAAAGAGAGAATCTACAGGAGCAGTGTTCCTGGATATAGAGAAGGCATTTGACCGCGTCTGGCACGATGGCCTAATATATAAACTAGACCAAATAGGGTGCCCAGGACATCTAATACAGATCATTGATTCATTTCTTGCGGAGCGTCAATTCTTCGTAAGAAGTGGATCGAGATCGAGCCAGACACGACCGATTGCGGCCGGAGTACCGCAGGGTTCGGTCTTGGGTCCCGTTCTATACTCAGTCTACACTAACGACATACCCAAGCAGGTCGGCGGAGGGATTGCTCTCTACGCCGACGATACAGCAATCTTCAGGAGCTGTCGTAACCTTGCATTCATACGACGCAAGCTACAAGAACACCTCGACGTCATCACTCAGTGGTGCAACATTTGGAAAATCAAGGTTAACCCCGAGAAATCCCAAGCAATATACTTTACGACCAGGCTGAAACTCCCAGACCAACAACTCACCATTGGTGGTCGGGACCTAGCCTGGCGTAACCGTATTACATACTTAGGGCTCGAAATAGACAGGCGTCTTACGTGGCAACAACACGTCCACAAAACTGCCAACAAAGGCTGCGCCCTCCTGTCGCAGCTATACCCCCTCCTAAAGGGTGACGGCCTCACCCTAAGCTGCAAAATGCTTCTCTGGCGCCAGCTCATGCTACCGGCCATCTTGTATGGATCGGAAGTATGGTCGATGGCGTCAGACACCACGCTGGCACGATTACAGCGACTCCAGAACAAAACCTTCCGAGTCATCACAGGCGCTGACAGATACGTCCGAAACACACAAATTAGAGAATTTTTAGGCCACCCAACCATATACTCCCTCATAAAGGAGAAGTCCAACAAACTATATGAGAAAACACAAACATCGCCCCACAACCTCATACAAAATTTAGGTCGCGAACACCCCGATTTTCAACATAAGCGCCCAAAACTAACACTCACCCGTCAATTTAGAGACATTTAGAGAACACTTACCCACACACAGAACAAACATTTACATAAAAACACGCACATAGCACAATACCTCACTTTCATAAATCCCCAAGCGCATAACTTGAAGTCAGACGGGCACAGCCCAGTGGAACTTCGGTACACTATAACAACCTGAGCATCTCATTCTCTGCTCTGCTGCTGTGCTGTGCTTGCGTGCCTGCCGTCCCGCTCGCTCTCGCTGTGTGTTACGCGCGTCGTCGAAATGGCAGATCAGGCGGCTACGAACGAGACTGCTGCGGCACCCGCCGCCACCGGCACTACGAAGAAGGCCAAGTCTGCGTCGTCTGCGAAGAAGCCGCGCGCCAAGCCTGCGCACCTCTGAGATGGTGACGGCCGCCATCAAGAGTCTGAAGGAGCGCGGCGGGTCGTCGCTGCAGGCGATCAAGAAGTACATTGCCGCGCACTACAAGCTGGACGCGGAGAAGCTGGCGCCGTTTATCAAGAAGTACCTCAAGTCGGCCGTCGTGGCGGGCGAGCTGGTGCAGACGAAGGGGAAGGGCGCGTCCGGCTCGTTCAAGCTTGCCGGCGCCGGCGGCGGGGGGGCGGCCGAGGGCGGCAAGGCTCGTGCTGGCGGTGCCAAGAAGAAGCGCGCCGCTCCGGCCAGCAAGGAGAAGAAGGGCGCCCGTGCGGCCGGCGCAAAGAAGGCTGGTGGCGTGAAGGCGGCGACCGGTCGGAAGGCGGGCGCCGCCAAGAAGGCGTCTGCGGCGTCGGCCGCTCCCGCGGGTGCGAAGAAGGCGGCTGCGGCCAAGCCGGCCAAGGCCAAGTCGCCGTCGAAGGCGAAGAAGGCCGCCAAGGTTCCGACGAAGAAGCCGAAGGCGCCGCGCCCGAAGAAGGCGACGACGCCGTCTAAGGCGAAGGCTTCGCCCAAGAAGAAGAAGTAGAGTAGAGGAGAAAGAGATGGGAAAGGAAGGGTTTGGCGCTTGACTCCGTCGTCCCCACCCCCCGTCGTCGTCTAGTGGCGCGCAAGAGACGCGCGGCCCAAAACGGCCCTTCTCAGGGCCATCAAAGCACGTCGGGGAAGGTTTTGATTGTCGTGTTGCGTTTGGTGTGGGTGTCTGTCTGGCGTTTCTGTATGCCCGTGGGGATGCTGTTTGCGTGCCGTGGTGGTTGGATTGCGGGGGTCGGTGGCGGGTGTGGGCGGCGGTAGCGGTAAGCGGTGTTGTTGTTGTCGTGGTT
The DNA here is from genome assembly GCF_023864345.2 of Schistocerca serialis cubense. Classification (NCBI taxonomy): domain Eukaryota; kingdom Metazoa; phylum Arthropoda; class Insecta; order Orthoptera; family Acrididae; genus Schistocerca; species Schistocerca serialis. The sequence continues at coordinate 56,451 of NW_026048146.1, read as the reverse complement.
GTGATTGTCGCCGTGTTTGTGGCGGCGGCCGACGGTTGGTTTTCTGTCACGTTGTTTTGTTTGAATACGTTGGTTGGCTTGCCTGCGTTCGTTCTTCTCGGATGTCTGTCTTGTCGAGTCGTGTCTGGTCTTTGTTTTGTTCGTTTGTGTGTGTGTTATGTTTTGCAAGGGGGGGCACGTTGAGATGTGGAAGGAGTCGGCGGGGATTTCGGTGGCGTGTAGAGCGAGCGAGCGCGCCTGCCTGGCCGTTGGCCGTCGGAGTGGAGTGCGGGTTTTTTTGTTTTCGAAACGAAAGCGGCGGCCGGCCAGCCAGCCACCCGTGCGGTGTGACGTCGGCCGTTGGGTATTGTGCGCTGTGAGCGCCGGGGAGGGATGATGTGTGATTGTTGCGCGCTGCTAGCAGGCAGGCAGAGTGAGCGGGTGTGGCGGACGGACGGGAAGTGGTGGTTTTTGTTTTTGGGTTGCGGGGCGAGAGGCAGGCGACCGACAAAGTTTGCTCGCGACGGAGAGATGTTAGTGGCCCTGAAAAGGGCCGTTTTTGTTTGGGCGGTGCGGTGCCGCGGCGCGGTTTAGGCGCGCTCGCCGCGGATGCGGCGCGCGAGCTGGATGTCCTTGGGCATGATGGTGACGCGCTTGGCGTGGATTGCGCACAGGTTGGTGTCTTCGAAGAGGCCGACGAGGTAGGCCTCGCTGGCCTCCTGCAGGGCCATGACTGCGGAGCTCTGGAAGCGCAGGTCGGTCTTGAAGTCCTGGGCGATCTCGCGCACTAGGCGCTGGAATGGCAGCTTGCGGATGAGCAGCTCTGTGCTCTTCTGGTAGCGCCTGATTTCTCGCAGGGCGACGGTGCCCGGCCTGTAGCGGTGGGGCTTCTTGACGCCTCCGGTGGCGGGCGCGCTCTTCCTCGCCGCCTTGGTGGCGAGCTGTTTGCGCGGCGCCTTTCCGCCGGTGGACTTGCGGGCCGTTTGCTTTGTGCGGGCCATAGCGGTAGCGGAGCGGCGTGCGTGGAGGTTAGGTGCGGCGCGGCGTCCGGTGCTGCCTTGACAACGGGCCCGCGCGCCTCCGTGCTGCGCTTATATGCCCTCGGTTGCGCGTGGTGGGGGGAGGGCGGGCCAGAGTCTATATAGGGGGGCGGCGGGCGCGCTGGGCGCAGACCGTAGCCGACTCGCCAGCCGCTGCAGCTGCTGTTTGTGCACGTTTTGCTTTGCCCGAGGAAGGATGACAGGCCGCGGCAAGGGAGGAAAGGGGCTCGGCAAGGGTGGCGCCAAGCGGCACCGCAAGGTGTTGCGCGACAACATCCAGGGCATCACGAAGCCCGCCATCCGCCGCCTGGCTCGCAGGGGCGGCGTGAAGCGCATCTCTGGTCTGATCTACGAGGAGACCCGCGGGGTGCTGAAGGTGTTCCTGGAGAACGTGATCCGCGACGCGGTGACGTACACTGAGCACGCCAAGCGCAAGACTGTGACGGCCATGGACGTGGTGTACGCCCTGAAGAGGCAGGGGCGCACCCTGTACGGTTTCGGCGGTTAGGCTGCGTCGCAGCGGGCGCTGGCCTTCCCGCGGCCGTGCTTGTGGGTGGGAGAGACTAGAAAACGGCCCTTTTCAGGGCCACCACACTGTTCGGAAGTTGAAAAGTGCGAAAGAGTCTGTGTTGTTGCTGCGTGTGTGCGCTGTGTTGTTTGTTTCTTTCTTTCTTTCTCTCTTTGTTTCTTTCTTTCCGTTTGAGCGACGTGATGTGACTGGGAGGGGAGAAGGAAAGGAAACGTGTCATGTGGCTGGCTGTGTGTGGAGCTGCTTCGTTTGTGTTTGTTATTGTGTGTCGATCGCGACGGAGATGGCGGGCTGTGTGTTGTTGTGCGAGAGGCGGTGATTATTTGCTTGCGTCGTTTGGCCCTGTGTGTTTGCGGCGGCGTTGGGGTTTCCGAGGCAAGGCGTGTGGGCATAGGCGGCCGGATCAGCTGTTTCGTTCGTGTCGACGGCCGTTGCGCGCGGGAGTGGAGGGCGGTGTGTCGACACGCCTCCCTTTAACAATGGTCATTATTGCTGCCGTTGTCGTTTGGAAGGCGACTGCGACCGTGCAAAATGTGTGCGTGTGTTGGGCCACACGGGCTGTGTGGACGACAAGATGGCGGACGTGCGCCGGCGGCGGCTGTGCTGTGAAAGTGCAAAGTTAAAACAAAACAAGGTGCGGCGAGGACGACTGAAATTTTGCTTTGGACGTAGGTTTGTGTGGTGGCCCTGAAAAGGGCCGATTGTTGTGGGCCGAGCAGAGCCGAGCCGGCAAAGCGCGTTGCGTGCAGGGGAGCACGCGGCGCTGCGATTGCCTGGCCTCCTTTAGGCCTTCTTCTCGGTCTTCTTTGGCAGCAGGACGGCCTGGATGTTGGGCAGGACACCACCCTGTGCGATGGTGACGCCCGACAGGAGCTTGTTGAGCTCCTCGTCGTTGCGGATGGCAAGCTGCAGGTGGCGCGGGATGATGCGCGTCTTCTTGTTGTCGCGGGCCGCGTTTCCGGCCAGCTCGAGCACCTCAGCCGCGAGGTACTCCATGACGGCGGCGAGGTAGACGGGCGCCCCGGCGCCGACGCGCTCTGCGTAGTTTCCCTTGCGCAGGAGGCGGTGGATTCTGCCGACCGGGAACTGGAGCCCAGCCCTGCTTGAGCGGGACTTTGACTTGCCCTTGACTTTGCCTCCCTTTCCGCGTCCGGACATGGCGATGGGCTAGCGACGGTGCACACGAAACGGAAACGAAAACGACCGGTGCGAGCGGCAGCGAGTCGAGCAGCGGAGTGCGTGCCGGCGCAGCCGGGGTGGGGGTGCTTTATGGGCTCGGGTGCGGCGGCCGGTTGCGCGCGCGCCCCATTGGTCGGCGGCCGCAACAGGGCGAGCTGGTAAAGGTGCGGCGGCGGCTGGCGGCGGGTGCCCAGTCGTCGCTCCGGCAGCGCGCAGAGATGTCGTGGGCACGCCCGGAGTTTAGAGGATCGCTGAGTAGAGCTATGGGTGTGGCGGATCGCCGTTCGGCCGAGCCTGCTCGGTCGACGGCCCCATCCGGCCCCCCACATACGACGACTGGAGATGTTGGTGTGGCAGACCGCCGTCCGGAGGAGCTTGCTCCCCCGGCGGCCCCGTCTGACCCGCCGCCTAGGACGACCCGGCCACCGTCCACGGACTACGACTTGGACGACGGATCCAGTGAAGATGACATCGTAGTGCACGGCGCACTACCGGCCGACGAGAGGGTGCGGAGAACGACGGCCATCACGCAGCAGCGCCCTGCGGGTGAGCGGCGCAAGCGGTCGTGTACTACCGCAGCATCCGGCGCCAAAAAGACGCCAAAGAAGAGGAGGCAGCTGGCTGTCTCCACAAACGGGGGCAGAAGACGCGCCCTACCTGACGACAGCGGTGCGGGAGCGACCTGGACGACCGTTACGTCGAAACGTGCGGCCAGACCCAGGAAGACGCCTACACCGCCGCCCACATCGACCGCAAACCGCTTTGGGGCCCTTGCGGTCGAAACTACGACTGAACAGCCTACTCCAGAGCGGTCGGCGCCCACGGCCGCCGCCCAAGCAGGCTGTTCAAATGATGAAGAAGCCGTCCCCACCACCGGACGGTCACACCGGAGGCCGCCGCCCATAGTCTTCGAGGTGGCCGAAGACTATAAAGGTTTCCTGCAGCTCGTAAGGCAGTGGACGACTGCCGACTTCACCTTGCGAGCTGCAGCGGGGAACCTGGTGCGGCTACAGGTCGCCAACACAGACGACTACATCAAGGTGACGAGCGAGGCGTCAAACCAGGGCCTCCACTGGTTCACACACGCCGCCGTCCCCGAGCGACTATTGAAGATAGTCTTTAAGGGACTACCGATGGCAGCTCAACCGGAGCTGCTACGAGAGGAGCTGACAGATCTCGACTTCAGCGTGCGCAACGTGACGCGCGTGAAGTCGCAAGTCAGCCACAAAGAGTCGCCGTCACTTCTGGTTATCGCCACCGATACACCAGAAAACAGGCGGCTCTACCAGGTGACGAGGGTGGCCAATACCAAGGTCACCGTCGAGAACCTGAAGCAGAAGAGGGGCCTGGTACAATGCTTCCGCTGCCAGGGGATGGGGCACGTGGCTCGCCACTGCTCCTTCCCCGAGAAGTGCGTGAAGTGTGCCGGGGCCCATGCCAGCAGACTTTGTCCGCTACCGAGGACGCACACGCCCAAGTGTGCGAACTGCAGCGGCCCACACGTGGCGAGCTACCGCGGCTGCGAAGTCTTCAAAGCCGCAATAGCTCGCCAAAACGGGCAGCAGGCGAAGACGACTGCCGGCCGCTCCCTCCGCCGTCCGCGCCCAGGCGCAAAACCGGCGAGGCGGCCGGCACACGCCAGGCAGACGCCGGCAGCCAATGCTGCCACCACCGTCCCCACTGAAGGGGGCAACAAAAGCTGGCGCACCCGCGTCAGAAAACGTGCGCGCGAGCGCACGCCAGATGACCAGCGCGCCTACCACGGGAAGGCGCGCAAAGAAGACCACCAAACGACGGGAGGCGAAAGGCGCGGCAACGCACCAGCCGCCTCACGTCACCCTGCAGCAACCAGCCAAGGCGCCGCAACATCAGCGCTTGAAGGAGGGCTGGCTGCAGCAATTTCAGCACTCTCTGCGGCAATCGACAAGGTAACACACCTTGCCGCCACGCTGCAGAGAGTGGCTGAAACAGTGATGACCGCCTCACCGGCGGCTGTTCAACAGCCGTCGAAATAAGACGCTCCCAACGCCGTCCGCGCCGGGAGCACTGAAGACGGCTTGTCCACGGACAAGCACCGTTGTCCGCGCGTGCGGGCAACCCAGAAGCCAACATATACCTGAAAAGGGCCAACGAGAAGACACAAAAGAAAAGAGAAGCATTAGCAACATATAGTCGAAGAGAAGAATGGAGGCAGTGCAGGACATCCTGCAGGGACTCCAAGAAACCGGGGTGAAGAGCGCACACCCTGAAGAAGATGGTCTATCGGCGGCGGGTGCCACTGTGTGGGGAGACGCTGACTAGAGCGGAGCGCTTGCTACTGGTGTTGCTGCTGCCGTACGCTCGTTCGAGATGCCGCCCAAGACTAGCGGGAAGGCCGCCAAGAAGGCTGGCAAGGCGCAGAAGAACATTTCGAAGGGCGACAAGAAGAAGAAGCGCAAGAGGAAGGAGAGCTATGCCATCTACATCTACAAGGTGCTGAAGCAGGTGCACCCTGACACGGGCATCTCGTCGAAGGCGATGAGCATCATGAACAGCTTCGTGAACGACATTTTCGAGCGCATTGCGGCCGAGGCTTCTCGCCTGGCGCACTACAACAAGCGCTCGACCATCACGTCCCGCGAGATCCAGACCGCTGTGCGGCTGTTGCTGCCTGGCGAGCTGGCCAAGCACGCCGTGAGCGAGGGCACGAAGGCGGTGACCAAGTACACGAGCTCCAAGTAAGGAGGTGGCTCTGGAATGGAAGGAAGGATGGAGAAGGCTCCTCCGTTGCGAGAGCGGCAAAACGGCCCTTTTCAGGGCCACCAACTTGCCTTTTGCGGGAAGGGCGGAATTGTTGTTGTTGTTTGTGTGGACGGCTGTGATGTATGTGTGCATTTTGATTGTGGGTGGGGGGGCGCGTCAAAGCGTGTTGCGGGGTACGGCCACGAGGTTGGTCGCCGTGGCGTGGAATGGTGGCACGCCTCGTTGGAGTGGTTTTGACCCATTGGTGTTGGTGTGTGTTACCTGTCTGCGAGGGGGGGGGACAGTGCGATCGGCGACTTTTGTGTCACCGTAACGACGGCCGTTTGCGGGTTTGTTTTTTGCACATCATACATGGCGAGGGTGAAATGTGAAATGTTTTTGTTTGGTTGTTTTTTTGTTTGTTTTTGCCGCCCACTATTCCCTTTGCTGTACGCCGAGTTTGACAATGGTGCGACGTAACTGCAGCGTGGAGGTGTGTGAGTGACGTTGAAATGAACGTGCCATTAAGACGCATTGTTGTTGTATTGTACTGTACGTGTACGGCGACACGCACGATGATGTACCATTCGACTCTGATTTTTGATAGCCGTGTCTGACTGATTGCGTACGACGCACGCACACCGATGTCGTCATTCAAGATGCACGCGTGTCCAGTGCAGTACAGTAAGCGCGACGCTAGACGACGACGACGGCGGCGGCGGCGGTCGTCGTTTGTTTGGCGAATGTCTGTACACGTGTTTGTCTGTGTCCATCCGGTATGTATTTGTTTGTTTGAAAGTGTTTTGTGTGTCGGTGACGTGGTCCGATCCGTCGCCCCCTTGAGTAACTGTCGATCGGCGCGATAGACCGGCGTCACGCAACTGAACCGAAGTCTTGGGCACACCCGTCATACTGTTGTACACCGTCGCGCTGAGAACGGTAACGAAAGGTTGACTTTGATCGGTCGAATGTCTGGGCAGAACGTGAGGAATGAGGCAAGAGTGCAAGGAGGGGGGGCAAAAGAGAGAGGAAGGGAAAAAGGGGAGAAACGCATTCGTAGAGCAACGGAACGTTCCCGTGTCGGAGGCGTATTGGAGCCGCACTGAAATGCGTTTAACGGCGGCGCGGCTGCAAGTGTCTGCCGTGGTGAACGTTACCTTTGACGGCTGCATTGGGCTTTGCCTTTGCTTTCGCTTTCGCTTTCCCGGATGTACGTAACGTTTGTTGATATGGTTCTGAGGAAGAGTGTATGACAGTGCCGTGCCGTCCATGTTCGTGTGCCCTCCCATTGTGTGTATGCTATTGTCTGTGTACTTGAATGATGTATGTAGGTGTTAGTGGACATGTTTTACCAGTGGGGGGAAATGGATCGTCGATAGTTGCCGTCACTCTGTCACGGTCGAGATGACGCACCCTCCGTACAGAAAGGTGTCGAGAAAGTGAGTGTGTGTGTGTGTGTGTGTGTGTGTGCGCGCGTCCGTGAATTGGCAGTGTTTGGAGGTGGGCGTGCCCTGCATGTGGCCCGGAAGGCTGTTCGTTTGGCGGTAGTGTTGTGTGGACAGGGGAGGGGCATGCGTAACGCTGCTGGCATGGCATTTCGGGAGATGGGAGGGGGCAAACGAGGAAACGAGGAGCGGCGGCCAAAGACGGGACGGGGAGGGGCGCGGTGTGGGTGGCTTGCGCCTGTGCTCGGCGTTGTGGTTTGTGCAAAAGAGGAGGAGAAAAACAATGAGTTGCCAGGGAGGGGAGCGGTGTTGTGTTGTGGTTGTCGTGGTGTAGCCGCAGACGCGGCTGTCAGTGAACGTGGCGAGACGGACGGACGGATGCGCGGAGGGGGCGGGGGCGGCGCATTTCGCCGGTGCCGTGCCGTGCCATGCCTGAAAGCCGCGTGGTCGCTGTGTTGTTGGTGGCGTGGGGGCGAGGAGAGTACCGTACGGGTGTGCTTGTGCGCCGGAAATGGCACACTGCGCCTGCCCGTCTTGGAGGCTGATGGCTGTGGTGTGGAAATGGGGCGCGGTGATGTTGAAGCAGTTGAAGAACAGAAAAGAAACCAAGAAAACGGAAGGCGTGATGCGGCGGTGGTGGTGAGAGCGGGAAAAACAAAACAAAACAAAAGAAAAAAAAAACAGCAAAAAAAAAGAAGGAAAAACAACAAGAAACAAAAAAGAAAACAAAAAGTCTATCAATATTAAAATGTAAATGGAAATGGAAATGGACCCAGGTATAACCTCCCTGCACAAATAGCAGAGAGTCCGATGGTAATAAAAATGTGCCAGAATGTTAACGTCCCTACAAAACAAACCCAACGATAATATTAATGAAAGAATGAACCGTATGTAACATTGCAACAGACACAATGAAACCTGATAAATTGTATAAGGGCAGCAGCGTTGACCTTTGGCCCTGTATTCAGAATAAAAAGAGCCAAAGATCGTTACCCCAATGAAAAAGACACTGAAACACGTATGTAACATAGCAGCGATGGCGAGACATTGTAGCATCTGTGACCAGAGAGTTTGCGCTGGACTGCGCGAGTGTTGCGAGCGGTTCTCAGTCAGTCAGTCAGTCAGTCAGTCGTTGCGAGTCTGTAGCTCTGTGTAGTTGAGGGCTGTACTCTGTCGGTAGTCGTCGCGTGCAGTACGCTAATAGTCGTCATGCAGAGCGGTCGGTCAGTAGTAGGAGCCGAGTGCGGTTGTGTGATGTAGGCGGTCGGCAACACTGGTCAAGATGGTGAATAAGGTATACTGTTAATTAATATAATCATTAGATAATGAAAAATTTTTGTATTTATTGTAATTATTCTCCAACAAGTTCCCCAATAATAATTTGTATTTCAAAAGCATTTTTCAAACATTTAATTTTTTATTGAACTAAAGAGTTCGTTGCACTTCACATTTCATTCCACTTCTTTGAAGAAAAATTTCACTAAAATCACAAAAAAAGAGAATATTATTATTTGCAATGCAGTTCCTCCAAGCGCTGCGCAACAACAAGAGCAGAAATGTGACATCCATTTATTCGGAGGTAAGACGTTAATTCTGATTGTTTTGCACAGGGCCAAAGACCGATATTTCGGTTTAATTGAAGTTTCTTGTCACTGAACGGACGTTAAATGTTGTGAAGAATTTATATTTGAGTCAGATTGCGAATTTCACATTTTCGTTGCCATTTTCAATACCTCTCATTGTGGGCGAGGTTACAATTAGCGCAATGTCCATTAGCATCCGTAAATAACATTGTCCATTATTTTAAATTTTGCGGGGAGGTTACAACACACACAAAAAACAAAAAAAAAAAAAACAAAAAAATTGCATTCATATCCGCTCCTCAATTGTAGATACCCCTTACACAGCTGTGTGCAATGAATGAGTGCTGGCTGGTAATTAATTGCACTCCTTGGAGGGAAATGCCATAGGAAGTAGTCTTTAAAAAGTGAATGTTTTTCGTTAAAAGACAAAAGTTACTTTAGAAAAAAGTAATAGTGGGGCTTTTGTTGTTGAACAAAATAAGTACAATGAACATACGTTATCAGATTTGCGCAATGCAGCTTCACACTACCTTTTGATTATAACACAATATACTATACACCGTCCCGAACCGTGACCAGAGTCGCGAGACGAGCAGAGCACGCCGCCGACGCCCGCTCAGTACAACCGTCCACCCGCTACTACTGTCGACCGACTACTACCTCTCCCGACTCGCGCTACAACGTATATAACAACTGTTCCTGGCGACCCGGTGCGTGCCAATACTGTCGTCTGGCGCGGTCCAAGCGCCGACTAGCAACGATAAATAACTCTCTGGTCAGACAGAGATGCTGTCATGGCTCGCCATCGCTCTGGTAATGAATACATACGTGTTGCAGCGTGCGTACCACCGGAACACGCAGTGGCGGAGCCAAAGACTGTGTTGTCGAGGTCGAGTGCGAGCGGGAAGAGAGGCAGCGTCGGCACGGAGATGCAAGCGAGCGCGAGACGCACGGGGGCTGCGGCGTGGCGCGTTTGCGGTCGGCGCCTTTGGTGGCAACGGCCGGGACAAGCAGCGGTGTATGGTGTGGTGCGGGGCGGACAGGGGCGGCGGTGGACGGGGAGGAGGCGGCGCGACGACGGCATGGGGGCGAAAACGGGACGGGGGACGGCGGATGTTGAGAGGCGTCACGCGCGGACAGGACACAGACACAGAGACACACAGATTGGAAAGGGAGGGTGCGCGGTTAGTGGTTGGGAATGTGCGTACCGTGCGGGATGGGAGTGGGCGAGGAACACGGTCGTGGCCCCTGTTTTGGGTGCGTGTGATGACGTCGGTGTGCTGTGGGAAGGGAAGGTGCTGTGGCGGCGGCGCGTAATGGGCGTAGGCCGAAAAGAGAAAGGAACGTGGGCAGTGTGTTGGCAAGCGTCGGTTCGACTGCGACGTTGATGGGCAGGGCAGGGCAGGGCAAGGTTAATGGTGGTAGGAGTAGGCGTGTGGGCGCAAAAAAATCTGCCGCTGCAGGCGGTGCCGTAACCGCCATGGCGGGAAGGAGAGAGGGCCAAAGAAAGAAAGAAAGAAAGAAAGAAAGAAAGAAAGAAAGAAAGAAAGAAAGAAAGAAAGAAGAAGACAAAAAAAAACAAAAAAAAAGGAGGGGGGGGCGAAAGTGGAGAGGCGGTGGTGTGAGAAGGGCGGGGGCGGAAGGAAGGCAGGAAGGACAAGAGGCGAGGCGACGGCTTGCTTTGTGTATCGGTCGGTCTCTGGCTATGCTTCGTTTTCTGCAGCAGGGTCGGTGCGCGGCGTGGCTCGCGGCAGTGGGAACGCCTGGTGGCTGGACGGCCAGCAATGCGGTTGGATGGGCGGCCACAGCACCGCACCTGTGCCCGAGGAGGAGACGCTGGCGGCGGGCCCTGAGGTGAGGCCGGCTCGGCTGGGGCTGTGGATGTGTAGGTGTGCGCCGCTGCTGCAACAACGAGTAAAACGCGAGAAGAAGGGATGGCGGTAGAGAGAAAAAAAAAAAGGTCGTGTTGTGTTGATGCGCAGGCAGACGCGTACAGAGAGACGAGCCCGGTCTGCAGCAGGGTGTGGCCGTGCCGAGTGCAGAGCAGCGGCGGCTCGGTTCGGTTCGGCCCGGCCCGGCGGGCCGCGCTGTTGTCGCGGACGTGAGCGCCCCCTGGCGGGTGGCCGGAGGCGGCGCGGCGTGTTGGACGTGTGGCTGGTGGCAGTGCACAATTTGCGAGTGGCTGGCGGTGTGGTGTGGTGTGGCGGTTGGCGCGTCGGGCGGCGGAGAGGTATGTGTTGCGGGCGCCCTTTGCTGCGCTGCGTCGTTGCGTGTGCCGTACAGGGCGGGCGCTTGTCGACTGTGTGGGCGGTGTGGCGAATTGGCGTGAAACGGCTGCCGAGAGGTGTGTGGTAGCGAGCCGGTCGTTGTCAGTGCGAAGGGGAATGTGCGTGCGTTTGGCGGTTTCGGTGTGCTTTTTGCGGCGTGAGAGTGGGAATTAGTGGGGCCGGCTGTTGTGTTGGTTCCTTGTGTCTTGTGTCGCGTAGCTTGATGGCAACGTGGAAGGACGCCGGTTTCGTTTCGAGCCTTGCGTGTGGTTGGCGTGTGCCGATGCACGTGCATGTGTGGGTCGCGAGTGCGTTTTTGGCTGGCTGTGTGTGTGTGTGTTTTGGGGGGGGAAGGGGGAGGCGGTGGTGAAAGTGCAGTGGTTGCCACGGGCGTCGTCGGGTGGGGCTGGGGCTGGGGCTGTGGCTGTGCGTCGTGGCGGAAAGGTGGTAGGTTGCGGGAAGCGAGCCCGTCGTTGACGGTGTCGCGTGAGTTGTGAATCGAGTGGGGCGCGGGGCGCGGGACAGGAGCAGCGTGCCGCTGCGTCGTGGTCGTCAGCAGAGGCTGTGCGTGTGCTTGTCCTTTTTTGTTGTGGGCGGTTCGTGCGAGGCGTTTTTGTTTTGTGTTGCCCTAGTTGTTAGTAGTTTATTTTGTTATTTTGAGACGACGACTGGTTGGTGGCGTGCGCGCGAAGTGGCGGTGTGCGCTTCCCGTGTCGTTTGTTTTTGTTTTGTTTTTTTGTTTTTGTGTGTTTTGTTTTTGCACTGGGCCCCGGGGGGTGGGTGGGTGGGTGGGTGTGTGTGTGTCGATTTGCCGGCTGGCGAAAGGTGCGCCATCGGCGGGGTGGGTCGCCGGCACAAGTAGAGGCGGCGGCGTTGTTGCTGTTGTTGTGTGGTGTTTGTTTTGTTCGGCTGTGTCGGCGAGCTGTGTTGCGGTGCGTGTGAATGGTGGTGCAAAAGTGCTGGCGTTGGGGCTGCGACTGCGACTGCGACGGCGGCGAGCCGCGGGCGCGCATGATAGTGATGTTGTGAACAGCGGCTGTGTACGGTAGTGGTGTTGTTGTAGCACGACGTGCATCCGGGCCGGCGCGGAAAGCGCAGTTGCGGGCGGTTGCCCTTCGGTGCCAGCCATGTCGCGTGAGCGGCGGGTTGCTCTGGTGTCGACACGTGGTGCTCTGGGTTGTTGTGTGGTGCCCTTTGGCCGGTGGGGGTGGTTCGCGTGTGTCTCGTTCGCGCTCGGTATCTGGTCGTGGTCGTGCTGCTCCCCCGTCTGTCGGCGGTTTTCGACGTCGTCTGTACGTTTTTGTTCGTTTGCGGCGCGCCTGCCGACGTCGTCCCGTCGCGACCTTTCAACCGAAAGTGTGGCGCCCGAAGGTGAACGAACGTAACCCTGACCTCGGCGCTTTACGCTGAGCCGAGCGAACCGAACCTAACCTGTGGTGTGGCGAGGTGAGCTCAGCCTGTGAGCCCCTAACGTCTACGTAAGGTAAGCTGTCCGGCTCACGCCTCACGGTTTGAACGCTTTTTTAACCTACGTTTGGCGCTTCTTAACCTAGCACTGACCCCTTAACCTAACGTGTAACCTAACCTAACCTAACCTCTGACGCCTGACGTGTTTGAATGCTTAACCTAAGTTTGACGCTTAACCTAACCCAAGTCCCCTTAACCTAACCCACGTCCACCTAACCTAACCTAACCTAACCTAGACGTGTAAACGTAATGTGTAACGCGTAAAGTGTAAGGTCGGCTGTCGTGTGTGCTGACGGCAGATTGGGTTGGTCTGTAGATTCGGATTGCGGTTTGCCTCGGTCGAGGGGTTGGGTCGGAAGCGGCGAGGGGCGGCGGCGCCTGTTGCGCAGGCGGCGTCCGTTTGCGGCGGGCAATTGTTGAGAAACGGCTGTGAATGTTGGCGGGCGAGAGGAGGAGGACGGCGCGCGATGTGGCCCGACGGCTGCGGGCCGATCGGGAAACGGCGGGAGGGCGACGGAAGGCGATGGGGCGGCGGAGGCGCGTTTGCACGGCCGTCATCGCCGCACGCCTCGGCTTGTGTGGCTGTGGCGCCGGCCGCGCTGGCCGGGCTGCCGCGGCGACGGTGTGGGAGTTTTGCCGAAGGTTTGGCCATTGTGGCGGGTCGTCGGCTGGGGCTGTGGGGGCGGCATTTGGGCGGGGGCGGCGATTCTCGGCGGGCCGACCCAGGCTGTAGCGCGCGGTAGCTGCAGTTTGGCCGTGGTTTGCGGCGCTGCCGTGGCGACTGGTTGGCGACTGTGGTGTGGCTGTGTGTAGCCCCATCCTCGGTGGTTTGAAAGGCGCGGGCGGTTGTGGCGCAGGTTTGGGGCTGCTCCGCACAGGCTGTCGGACGTTGGGCGGTAGCAAGCGCGGGAGGCGCGGCGCGGCGGCGCGCAGAGTGGCGGCCGCTCTCTCGGCCGTCCGCGCCCGCCCGCGACACTGGCTGGGCCTTGTGATTCTCTGCTCCCACTCGAGTCAGCGATGCCGTGCGGGACGGACGTACGCGCCGAGCGCTCCGCCACGCCGCAAGCTGAAGCGACAGTGCCGACTCCCGCGGACAGGGCCGCGTCCCTGCACGCAAGGGTTGAGTCGAGTACGTCGGCGGCACAATCGTGTGCCACCGATAGTACTCCTCCCCTAAGGAGTGACACTAGTTTATGCGAAATCTCCGGTGTGTCCGCGTCATTTAGTGATAGTGCCGTTACCGCAGTGCCGTGTGCTACCGCGACCGTGACGCCGACATCCGTGGATATGTCGCATCCAGGTGTTACATCCACACCAAGTGACACAGACGCAGCCCTTCAGCTGCTTGTGGGGATGCTACCCCACGCTCTGGCTACTCCACTTCCTGATAGCGACGAGGAGGAGGAGGAGGCCATGGAGCACGACGCACCGCAGCAACAGCAGCCTACCTCAAGGAAACGCGCCCTGACTGGCGACATACCGTCAGTCAACAAATACAGGAGGGAAAGCAACACTCCACCGCTCCCCTCCAAGCAGAACCGCAGGCGCGGCCGCACCAACACGACCGACAAGGACGGCTTCACCACCGCGAGAAAAACTGCAAAGGCTGTGCTCACAAAGGACACCACACCTGTAAACGTGAGTAACAGCTTTGGCGCCCTTAGTGATGCGGAGGAAGAGGACATTGAAATGCCCAAGGCGCAACAGCGTCGCAAGCCGCCACCAATTGTCATAAAATTTGGCGAGCATTTTAGAGAGCTGCAAAACGCCATCAGCCTTTGCATTGGTAAAGACAACTATACAGTGCGCGTGACTGGTGACGAGCTCTTCAAAATATGCACCAAAACTACTGAGGACTACCAAAAAGTGTCTCAGCTGGTGCAGGACAGGAAGTGGTTCCACTATACGTTCAGTACCTTAAGAACGAAGCCGCTCAAAGTAGTGTTTCGGCACTTGCCGCGCACAATCCTGCCTTCAGAAGTAAAGGAGGACCTGGAGAACATGGGATTCGTGGTCGAAGAGGTCGTAAGAATGCGCCCTTTTCGCACACGCAGGCGTGGCCCACTTATGCTGGTAATAGCCAGCAATACAACTCATAACAGGCAGCTCTTCAGCCTCACAAAAATAGGCAATGTGGAAGTGAAAGCTGAAGAACTGCGAAACAAGGCGGCCTACGCACAATGTTACCGCTGCCTTGAACCTGGCCACGTCAGTAAGTACTGTGCAATGCCAGATTACTGCGTGAAGTGCGGCGAGCAACACTCAACCGAGTCATGCGCGCTTAAAGGGGTGCCACACCAAGATTTCACCCCGACTTGCAAGCTCTGCAAAGGCAAACACGTGGCAAGTTACCGTGGCTGCCCAGTGCTCCTCGACTTCGCCGATCGCGCGCGCGGGAACGAAGACAAAGGAACACAAAGGCAGAGTTCCCGCCAACGCAGTACCCAGCCCCGGAAGAAGCGGAACAACAGGAGAGGCGGCCGCCGAGGCAGGGCAACGACCGCAAAAGCGCGCCAAGTCGCAGACAATGCGGCGCCACAAAATGGAGTCCCCGCTCCGCGCGCATCGGCGAGAAATGGCGGACAGACTCCACCTACCGTAGCCCAGCCGGCAGCTGGCCCATCTGCAGGACAAAGAGCCGTTGCCCCGCCCACAGCGCTGCCGCGCAGGCAGGTAGTCCCGGCCGCTGCACCCCAGCAGCGCCAGGCTCCCCTCCCTGCAGCGACCCAGCGCGTCGCGGACCAATCAGCGCGAGCCTCCCCGGCCCCGCCGGCACGCGCAGCGGACCAACCACCGGCAGCCGCGCCTAACCTTGCGAGCCCGAAGGACTTCCCGGAGCCAAGATGGCGGCGTCCCACGGCGCCCCGCCATACTGTCGGCGCCCGACAAGATGGCGGACAAATGGAGACCAACGCGCGCCATGTTGTCGGCGGCAACGCTGCCAATGAAGCCCGCGTGGAGCGGATGCTCAGCTGCATGGAAACAATGATGCAGCAGATGACTGAGCTCCTGGCCGTGGTGCAGAAAGTTGCATCCGCCATCCAACCATGCAGCCATCATGCCTGAAGCGCTAAGGAGTTTAACAGCCTGCGTCTTCAACGCCGAGGGACTCCTTAAGCAGGCAGGCGAATTCCGGCAGCTTATACGGGACGAGAACATCGACGTATGTCTCGTCACCGAAACGTGGCTTAAGCCTGGCGTCCGAGTCGGCGTAGCGAACTACGAATGCTACAGGGACGACAGGCCAACACACGGAGGCGGCACAGCGGTGTATGTACGGAGGACGCTACGACACCACCGAGTCCAAATACCGGAACTGGCAAAAACAGAAGCGACTGCCGTATCAGTGGAGACGGCACACGGCGCCATAACGTTCGTCGCTGTCTACAGACCGCCTAGAGGAGCGCTCCTACCGGGAGACTACAACAAGTTGCTGGCTCTCCCCGGAAAAATCATACTGGGGGGAGACTTCAACGCGAAGCATGCGGTCTGGAACAGCAGGACGACCAACACAAGCGGGCGGCGATTACTCCATGTCGCGGAACGCCACGAAGCTGTCGTCATCGGTCCTCATGAACCGACAATATATCCACGGAACCGGGGCCACCCGGATATCCTGGATATCATGATCATCAAGGGCGCTCGCCTGCACGTCACGGCCGGTACGCGGACAAAGATGTCCTCCGACCACGTACCGGTCATATTTGACCTCGACGCCGACGCTCTCCCAAGACAGCGGAGAGGGCTCGACATACGAGACATCAGCTGGGACGAGTTCCGCAACGCCGTCGCCGATTCCCTTGAGGCCACACCGGACGCGGCGGAACACGGAGCAGACGCAGCACTTCAACACATCAGGCAGTCGATAGTTGACGCCGCGGCAGCGGCCACGCCTGTCCGAGACGACGCCAACATCGACTGCCGGCCACACCCTCTGCCACGACACATCCGGGAGGCTATAGCGCAAAAGAACCGCCTACAGCGCGAGTGGCAGAGGACAAGAAATCGAGCCACAAAGCGCGAATTAAATAGATTGTGCCGGCATATCAAGGCCGATGTAGACACGCACCGCAATCAGGAGTGGGCGCGCAAGGTGGAGCAACTAAACATCGATGACGGCTCGGCGTGGAAAGCCGTAAAAGGCTACCTGCGCCGTATGCAACGGATTCCGCCGCTGCAAGTGGGAGCCGAATTCGTGAGCGAGCCGAACGCGAAGGCAGAAGCCCTAGCGGACGCGTTCGCCGCGAATTTCACTCCGGTCGACGACCCGATAGACGCCGCCCACATCCAGATGGTAGAAGAACGCCTCCCCGTCTTCCTCGATGCGGAGTATGACGAGGTAGAAGACGCCATTCCGCCGATCTCAGCCGACGAAGTCAAGCTGCAACTTCGCCACCTAAATGCAAAAAAAGCAGGTGGACCAGATGACGTAACGAACATAATGCTGAAGCAGCTACCAGACACGGCAGCCGACGTCCTCGCGTCAACCTTCAACCAGGTGCTGCTCAGCAAACAGTTCCCGTCGTGCTGGAAGCATGCTGAAATAGTAGCCCTCCCCAAGCCAGGGAAGGACATTCGAAGGGCGAAAAACTACAGGCCAATCAGCCTGCTTCCAGCACTTTCGAAAATATTCGAACGCCTGTATCTGGTCCGCCTGCGGGCGATCATCGAGGCAGAACAACTCCTACCAAACGAACAGTTTGGCTTCAGGAGTCAACACGCCACGACACACCAGCTGCTGCGCCTAACAGAGGAGGCGTTCGGTGCCATCGACCGACGCGAGTATTTCGGCGCTCTCCTGCTCGACGTGTCGCGTGCCTTCGACTCCGTGTGGCATCGGGGCCTCCTGTTCAAACTATTTGACCTGGGCGTCCCGGTATCGCACGTGAAGCTCTTACAGAGCTACCTCGAGGGCAGAACGTTCCACGTCAGAGCAGACAGTGGAATCTCCACGGAGCGTCGTATACTCGCGGGTGTACCTCAAGGCTCGGTCGTTGGGCCGACGCTCTACTCTCTGTACACGGCCGACCCACCGCGCACAGCCCACGTCAACCTGGCGCTGTATGCGGACGACACGGCCGTGTACAGCCGCAGCAGATGCGTCGAGGCGTTGCAGCGGAAACTTCAGACGGCCACCGACGCCCTCACTGACTGGGCGAAAAAATGGCGCCTGGCTTACAATGGGGAGAAGTCCCAGGCCATCGTCATTGCGACGAGACACGTCAAGGACGACGCGCCCACAGTCTCGGTCCGAGGCGTCCCGGTCCCGTGGAACGGTACTGCGAAGTACCTGGGCGTCACACTGGACCGGCACCTCACCTGGAGGCCACACGTGGAGAGCATCAGGGGCAAAGCACTGGGTAGACTAAGACTCCTCTACCCACTGCTAAACCCCACTACGACGCTGCCTACCTGCGTCGGCCTCACGCTATATAAGTCCGTAATTCGACCTCTCCTCGAATACGCGGCGGTAGTGTGGGGCAACACGGCGCAAACTAACCTGGAGCGGCTGCAAAAACTGCAGAACAGGGCTCTCAGGTTAGCTCTTCACCTCCCAAGGGACTTCCCGACGGAGGACACTCACGTGGTCGCAGACATCGAACCGCTACGCAGGCGGTTCGAAGAAGCGGCCACAAACTTCTACAACAAAGCAGGTACATCCACCAACCCGCTGATAAGGAATCTGGGACAACGTCCACACTGGCGACGCACACTCCGCTGGCCGGACCTGCTGAGACGGCCAGCAGACGTTGCCGCCCTACCAGATTAGAAGACATTGCTACGTAACAAGTAGCGCCTAGCCACATCTGCTGCGGAAAAAAAAAAAAAAAAAAAAAAAAAAAAAAAAAAAAACCGCAGCAAGCATCAATTATCAAATTGCCCACGAAGCAGGGCAGCATAGACACCCAAAAGCCTCTCTCTAAGAAAAACCTGGAAGGACACTGATGTCCCACTTGTTGAAGGAAGGGTAGAGCGATTCTACCAGAACTTCACCCACACACCAGTAGTGTCAACCTGGAGGACACTACACCATGATGCGACAGCCGATTCTCTGCTCTGCTGCTGTGCTGTGCTTGCGTGCCTGCCGTCCCGCTCGCTCTCGCTGTGTGTTACGCGCGTCGTCGAAATGGCAGATCAGGCGGCTACGAACGAGACTGCTGCGGCACCCGCCGCCACCGGCACTACGAAGAAGGCCAAGTCTGCGTCGTCTGCGAAGAAGCCGCGCGCCAAGCCTGCGCACCCGCGCACCTCTGAGATGGTGACGGCCGCCATCAAGAGTCTGAAGGAGCGCGGCGGGTCGTCGCTGCAGGCGATCAAGAAGTACATTGCCGCGCACTACAAGCTGGACGCGGAGAAGCTGGCGCCGTTTATCAAGAAGTACCTCAAGTCGGCCGTCGTGGCGGGCGAGCTGGTGCAGACGAAGGGGAAGGGCGCGTCCGGCTCGTTCAAGCTTGCCGGCGCCGGCGGCGGGGGGGCGGCCGAGGGCGGCAAGGCTCGTGCTGGCGGTGCCAAGAAGAAGCGCGCCGCTCCGGCCAGCAAGGAGAAGAAGGGCGCCCGTGCGGCCGGCGCAAAGAAGGCTGGTGGCGTGAAGGCGGCGACCGGTCGGAAGGCGGGCGCCGCCAAGAAGGCGTCTGCGGCGTCGGCCGCTCCCGCGGGTGCGAAGAAGGCGGCTGCGGCCAAGCCGGCCAAGGCCAAGTCGCCGTCGAAGGCGAAGAAGGCCGCCAAGGTTCCGACGAAGAAGCCGAAGGCGCCGCGCCCGAAGAAGGCGACGACGCCGTCTAAGGCGAAGGCTTCGCCCAAGAAGAAGAAGTAGAGTAGAGGAGAAAGAGATGGGAAAGGAAGGGTTTGGCGCTTGACTCCGTCGTCCCCACCCCCCGTCGTCGTCTAGTGGCGCGCAAGAGACGCGCGGCCCAAAACGGCCCTTCTCAGGGCCATCAAAGCACGTCGGGGAAGGTTTTGATTGTCGTGTTGCGTTTGGTGTGGGTGTCTGTCTGGCGTTTCTGTATGCCCGTGGGGATGCTGTTTGCGTGCCGTGGTGGTTGGATTGCGGGGGTCGGTGGCGGGTGTGGGCGGCGGTAGCGGTAAGCGGTGTTGTTGTTGTCGTGGTTGTGATTGTCGCCGTGTTTGTGGCGGCGGCCGACGGTTGGTTTTCTGTCACGTTGTTTTGTTTGAATACGTTGGTTGGCTTGCCTGCGTTCGTTCTTCTCGGATGTCTGTCTTGTCGAGTCGTGTCTGGTCTTTGTTTTGTTCGTTTGTGTGTGTGTTATGTTTTGCAAGGGGGGGCACGTTGAGATGTGGAAGGAGTCGGCGGGGATTTCGGTGGCGTGTAGAGCGAGCGAGCGCGCCTGCCTGGCCGTTGGCCGTCGGAGTGGAGTGCGGGTTTTTTTGTTTTCGAAACGAAAGCGGCGGCCGGCCAGCCAGCCACCCGTGCGGTGTGACGTCGGCCGTTGGGTATTGTGCGCTGTGAGCGCCGGGGAGGGATGATGTGTGATTGTTGCGCGCTGCTAGCAGGCAGGCAGAGTGAGCGGGTGTGGCGGACGGACGGGAAGTGGTGGTTTTTGTTTTTGGGTTGCGGGGCGAGAGGCAGGCGACCGACAAAGTTTGCTCGCGACGGAGAGATGTTAGTGGCCCTGAAAAGGGCCGTTTTTGTTTGGGCGGTGCGGTGCCGCGGCGCGGTTTAGGCGCGCTCGCCGCGGATGCGGCGCGCGAGCTGGATGTCCTTGGGCATGATGGTGACGCGCTTGGCGTGGATTGCGCACAGGTTGGTGTCTTCGAAGAGGCCGACGAGGTAGGCCTCGCTGGCCTCCTGCAGGGCCATGACTGCGGAGCTCTGGAAGCGCAGGTCGGTCTTGAAGTCCTGGGCGATCTCGCGCACTAGGCGCTGGAATGGCAGCTTGCGGATGAGCAGCTCTGTGCTCTTCTGGTAGCGCCTGATTTCTCGCAGGGCGACGGTGCCCGGCCTGTAGCGGTGGGGCTTCTTGACGCCTCCGGTGGCGGGCGCGCTCTTCCTCGCCGCCTTGGTGGCGAGCTGTTTGCGCGGCGCCTTTCCGCCGGTGGACTTGCGGGCCGTTTGCTTTCGTTTGCTTTGTGCGGGCCATAGCGGTAGCGGAGCGGCGTGCGTGGAGGTTAGGTGCGGCGCGGCGTCCGGTGCTGCCTTGACAACGGGCCCGCGCGCCTCCGTGCTGCGCTTATATGCCCTCGGTTGCGCGTGGTGGGGGGAGGGCGGGCCAGAGTCTATATAGGGGGGCGGCGGGCGCGCTGGGCGCAGACCGTAGCCGACTCGCCAGCCGCTGCAGCTGCTGTTTGTGCACGTTTTGCTTTGCCCGAGGAAGGATGACAGGCCGCGGCAAGGGAGGAAAGGGGCTCGGCAAGGGTGGCGCCAAGCGGCACCGCAAGGTGTTGCGCGACAACATCCAGGGCATCACGAAGCCCGCCATCCGCCGCCTGGCTCGCAGGGGCGGCGTGAAGCGCATCTCTGGTCTGATCTACGAGGAGACCCGCGGGGTGCTGAAGGTGTTCCTGGAGAACGTGATCCGCGACGCGGTGACGTACACTGAGCACGCCAAGCGCAAGACTGTGACGGCCATGGACGTGGTGTACGCCCTGAAGAGGCAGGGGCGCACCCTGTACGGTTTCGGCGGTTAGGCTGCGTCGCAGCGGGCGCTGGCCTTCCCGCGGCCGTGCTTGTGGGTGGGAGAGACTAGAAAACGGCCCTTTTCAGGGCCACCACACTGTTCGGAAGTTGAAAAGTGCGAAAGAGTCTGTGTTGTTGCTGCGTGTGTGCGCTGTGTTGTTTGTTTCTTTCTTTCTTTCTCTCTTTGTTTCTTTCTTTCCGTTTGAGCGACGTGATGTGACTGGGAGGGGAGAAGGAAAGGAAACGTGTCATGTGGCTGGCTGTGTGTGGAGCTGCTTCGTTTGTGTTTGTTATTGTGTGTCGATCGCGACGGAGATGGCGGGCTGTGTGTTGTTGTGCGAGAGGCGGTGATTATTTGCTTGCGTCGTTTGGCCCTGTGTGTTTGCGGCGGCGTTGGGGTTTCCGAGGCAAGGCGTGTGGGCATAGGCGGCCGGATCAGCTGTTTCGTTCGTGTCGACGGCCGTTGCGCGCGGGAGTGGAGGGCGGTGTGTCGACACGCCTCCCTTTAACAATGGTCATTATTGCTGCCGTTGTCGTTTGGAAGGCGACTGCGACCGTGCAAAATGTGTGCGTGTGTTGGGCCACACGGGCTGTGTGGACGACAAGATGGCGGACGTGCGCCGGCGGCGGCTGTGCTGTGAAAGTGCAAAGTTAAAACAAAACAAGGTGCGGCGAGGACGACTGAAATTTTGCTTTGGACGTAGGTTTGTGTGGTGGCCCTGAAAAGGGCCGATTGTTGTGGGCCGAGCAGAGCCGAGCCGGCAAAGCGCGTTGCGTGCAGGGGAGCACGCGGCGCTGCGATTGCCTGGCCTCCTTTAGGCCTTCTTCTCGGTCTTCTTTGGCAGCAGGACGGCCTGGATGTTGGGCAGGACACCACCCTGTGCGATGGTGACGCCCGACAGGAGCTTGTTGAGCTCCTCGTCGTTGCGGATGGCAAGCTGCAGGTGGCGCGGGATGATGCGCGTCTTCTTGTTGTCGCGGGCCGCGTTTCCGGCCAGCTCGAGCACCTCAGCCGCGAGGTACTCCATGACGGCGGCGAGGTAGACGGGCGCCCCGGCGCCGACGCGCTCTGCGTAGTTTCCCTTGCGCAGGAGGCGGTGGATTCTGCCGACCGGGAACTGGAGCCCAGCCCTGCTTGAGCGGGACTTTGACTTGCCCTTGACTTTGCCTCCCTTTCCGCGTCCGGACATGGCGATGGGCTAGCGACGGTGCACACGAAACGGAAACGAAAACGACCGGTGCGAGCGGCAGCGAGTCGAGCAGCGGAGTGCGTGCCGGCGCAGCCGGGGTGGGGGTGCTTTATGGGCTCGGGTGCGGCGGCCGGTTGCGCGCGCGCCCCATTGGTCGGCGGCCGCAACAGGGCGAGCTGGTAAAGGTGCGGCGGCGGCTGGCGGCGGGTGCCACTGTGTGGGGAGACGCTGACTAGAGCGGAGCGCTTGCTACTGGTGTTGCTGCTGCCGTACGCTCGTTCGAGATGCCGCCCAAGACTAGCGGGAAGGCCGCCAAGAAGGCTGGCAAGGCGCAGAAGAACATTTCGAAGGGCGACAAGAAGAAGAAGCGCAAGAGGAAGGAGAGCTATGCCATCTACATCTACAAGGTGCTGAAGCAGGTGCACCCTGACACGGGCATCTCGTCGAAGGCGATGAGCATCATGAACAGCTTCGTGAACGACATTTTCGAGCGCATTGCGGCCGAGGCTTCTCGCCTGGCGCACTACAACAAGCGCTCGACCATCACGTCCCGCGAGATCCAGACCGCTGTGCGGCTGTTGCTGCCTGGCGAGCTGGCCAAGCACGCCGTGAGCGAGGGCACGAAGGCGGTGACCAAGTACACGAGCTCCAAGTAAGGAGGTGGCTCTGGAATGGAAGGAAGGATGGAGAAGGCTCCTCCGTTGCGAGAGCGGCAAAACGGCCCTTTTCAGGGCCACCAACTTGCCTTTTGCGGGAAGGGCGGAATTGTTGTTGTTGTTTGTGTGGACGGCTGTGATGTATGTGTGCATTTTGATTGTGGGTGGGGGGGCGCGTCAAAGCGTGTTGCGGGGTACGGCCACGAGGTTGGTCGCCGTGGCGTGGAATGGTGGCACGCCTCGTTGGAGTGGTTTTGACCCATTGGTGTTGGTGTGTGTTACCTGTCTGCGAGGGGGGGGGACAGTGCGATCGGCGACTTTTGTGTCACCGTAACGACGGCCGTTTGCGGGTTTGTTTTTTGCACATCATACATGGCGAGGGTGAAATGTGAAATGTTTTTGTTTGGTTGTTTTTTTGTTTGTTTTTGCCGCCCACTATTCCCTTTGCTGTACGCCGAGTTTGACAATGGTGCGACGTAACTGCAGCGTGGAGGTGTGTGAGTGACGTTGAAATGAACGTGCCATTAAGACGCATTGTTGTTGTATTGTACTGTACGTGTACGGCGACACGCACGATGATGTACCATTCGACTCTGATTTTTGATAGCCGTGTCTGACTGATTGCGTACGACGCACGCACACCGATGTCGTCATTCAAGATGCACGCGTGTCCAGTGCAGTACAGTAAGCGCGACGCTAGACGACGACGACGGCGGCGGCGGCGGTCGTCGTTTGTTTGGCGAATGTCTGTACACGTGTTTGTCTGTGTCCATCCGGTATGTATTTGTTTGTTTGAAAGTGTTTTGTGTGTCGGTGACGTGGTCCGATCCGTCGCCCCCTTGAGTAACTGTCGATCGGCGCGATAGACCGGCGTCACGCAACTGAACCGAAGTCTTGGGCACACCCGTCATACTGTTGTACACCGTCGCGCTGAGAACGGTAACGAAAGGTTGACTTTGATCGGTCGAATGTCTGGGCAGAACGTGAGGAATGAGGCAAGAGTGCAAGGAGGGGGGGCAAAAGAGAGAGGAAGGGAAAAAGGGGAGAAACGCATTCGTAGAGCAACGGAACGTTCCCGTGTCGGAGGCGTATTGGAGCCGCACTGAAATGCGTTTAACGGCGGCGCGGCTGCAAGTGTCTGCCGTGGTGAACGTTACCTTTGACGGCTGCATTGGGCTTTGCCTTTGCTTTCGCTTTCGCTTTCCCGGATGTACGTAACGTTTGTTGATATGGTTCTGAGGAAGAGTGTATGACAGTGCCGTGCCGTCCATGTTCGTGTGCCCTCCCATTGTGTGTATGCTATTGTCTGTGTACTTGAATGATGTATGTAGGTGTTAGTGGACATGTTTTACCAGTGGGGGGAAATGGATCGTCGATAGTTGCCGTCACTCTGTCACGGTCGAGATGACGCACCCTCCGTACAGAAAGGTGTCGAGAAAGTGAGTGTGTGTGTGTGTGTGTGTGTGTGTGTGTGTGTGTGCGCGCGTCCGTGAATTGGCAGTGTTTGGAGGTGGGCGTGCCCTGCATGTGGCCCGGAAGGCTGTTCGTTTGGCGGTAGTGTTGTGTGGACAGGGGAGGGGCATGCGTAACGCTGCTGGCATGGCATTTCGGGAGATGGGAGGGGGCAAACGAGGAAACGAGGAGCGGCGGCCAAAGACGGGACGGGGAGGGGCGCGGTGTGGGTGGCTTGCGCCTGTGCTCGGCGTTGTGGTTTGTGCAAAAGAGGAGGAGAAAAACAATGAGTTGCCAGGGAGGGGAGCGGTGTTGTGTTGTGGTTGTCGTGGTGTAGCCGCAGACGCGGCTGTCAGTGAACGTGGCGAGACGGACGGACGGATGCGCGGAGGGGGCGGGGGCGGCGCATTTCGCCGGTGCCGTGCCGTGCCATGCCTGAAAGCCGCGTGGTCGCTGTGTTGTTGGTGGCGTGGGGGCGAGGAGAGTACCGTACGGGTGTGCTTGTGCGCCGGAAATGGCACACTGCGCCTGCCCGTCTTGGAGGCTGATGGCTGTGGTGTGGAAATGGGGCGCGGTGATGTTGAAGCAGTTGAAGAACAGAAAAGAAACCAAGAAAACGGAAGGCGTGATGCGGCGGTGGTGGTGAGAGCGGGAAAAACAAAACAAAACAAAAGAAAAAAAAAACAGCAAAAAAAAAGAAGGAAAAACAACAAGAAACAAAAAAGAAAACAAAAAGTCTATCAATATTAAAATGTAAATGGAAATGGAAATGGACCCAGGTATAACCTCCCTGCACAAATAGCAGAGAGTCCGATGGTAATAAAAATGTGCCAGAATGTTAACGTCCCTACAAAACAAACCCAACGATAATATTAATGAAAGAATGAACCGTATGTAACATTGCAACAGACACAATGAAACCTGATAAATTGTATAAGGGCAGCAGCGTTGACCTTTGGCCCTGTATTCAGAATAAAAAGAGCCAAAGATCGTTACCCCAATGAAAAAGACACTGAAACACGTATGTAACATAGCAGCGATGGCGAGACATTGTAGCATCTGTGACCAGAGAGTTTGCGCTGGACTGCGCGAGTGTTGCGAGCGGTTCTCAGTCAGTCAGTCAGTCAGTCAGTCGTTGCGAGTCTGTAGCTCTGTGTAGTTGAGGGCTGTACTCTGTCGGTAGTCGTCGCGTGCAGTACGCTAATAGTCGTCATGCAGAGCGGTCGGTCAGTAGTAGGAGCCGAGTGCGGTTGTGTGATGTAGGCGGTCGGCAACACTGGTCAAGATGGTGAATAAGGTATACTGTTAATTAATATAATCATTAGATAATGAAAAATTTTTGTATTTATTGTAATTATTCTCCAACAAGTTCCCCAATAATAATTTGTATTTCAAAAGCATTTTTCAAACATTTAATTTTTTATTGAACTAAAGAGTTCGTTGCACTTCACATTTCATTCCACTTCTTTGAAGAAACATTTCACTAAAATCACAAAAAAAGAGAATATTATTATTTGCAATGCAGTTCCTCCAAGCGCTGCGCAACAACAAGAGCAGAAATGTGACATCCATTTATTCGGAGGTAAGACGTTAATTCTGATTGTTTTGCACAGGGCCAAAGACCGATATTTCGGTTTAATTGAAGTTTCTTGTCACTGAACGGACGTTAAATGTTGTGAAGAATTTATATTTGAGTCAGATTGCGAATTTCACATTTTCGTTGCCATTTTCAATACCTCTCATTGTGGGCGAGGTTACAATTAGCGCAATGTCCATTAGCATCCGTAAATAACATTGTCCATTATTTTAAATTTTGCGGGGAGGTTACAACACACACAAAAAACAAAAAAAAAAAAAACAAAAAAATTGCATTCATATCCGCTCCTCAATTGTAGATACCCCTTACACAGCTGTGTGCAATGAATGAGTGCTGGCTGGTAATTAATTGCACTCCTTGGAGGGAAATGCCATAGGAAGTAGTCTTTAAAAAGTGAATGTTTTTCGTTAAAAGACAAAAGTTACTTTAGAAAAAAGTAATAGTGGGGCTTTTGTTGTTGAACAAAATAAGTACAATGAACATACGTTATCAGATTTGCGCAATGCAGCTTCACACTACCTTTTGATTATAACACAATATACTATACACCGTCCCGAACCGTGACCAGAGTCGCGAGACGAGCAGAGCACGCCGCCGACGCCCGCTCAGTACAACCGTCCACCCGCTACTACTGTCGACCGACTACTACCTCTCCCGACTCGCGCTACAATGTATATAACAACTGTTCCTGGCGACCCGGTGCGTGCCAATACTGTCGTCTGGCGCGGTCCAAGCGCCGACTAGCAACGATAAATAACTCTCTGGTCAGACAGAGATGCTGTCATGGCTCGCCATCGCTCTGGTAATGAATACATACGTGTTGCAGCGTGCGTACCACCGGAACACGCAGTGGCGGAGCCAAAGACTGTGTTGTCGAGGTCGAGTGCGAGCGGGAAGAGAGGCAGCGTCGGCACGGAGATGCAAGCGAGCGCGAGACGCACGGGGGCTGCGGCGTGGCGCGTTTGCGGTCGGCGCCTTTGGTGGCAACGGCCGGGACAAGCAGCGGTGTATGGTGTGGTGCGGGGCGGACAGGGGCGGCGGTGGACGGGGAGGAGGCGGCGCGACGACGGCATGGGGGCGAAAACGGGACGGGGGACGGCGGATGTTGAGAGGCGTCACGCGCGGACAGGACACAGACACAGAGACACACAGATTGGAAAGGGAGGGTGCGCGGTTAGTGGTTGGGAATGTGCGTACCGTGCGGGATGGGAGTGGGCGAGGAACACGGTCGTGGCCCCTGTTTTGGGTGCGTGTGATGACGTTGGTGTGCTGTGGGAAGGGAAGGTGCTGTGGCGGCGGCGCGTAATGGGCGTAGGCCGAAAAGAGAAAGGAACGTGGGCAGTGTGTTGGCAAGCGTCGGTTCGACTGCGACGTTGATGGGCAGGGCAGGGCAGGGCAAGGTTAATGGTGGTAGGAGTAGGCGTGTGGGCGCAAAAAAATCTGCCGCTGCAGGCGGTGCCGTAACCGCCATGGCGGGAAGGAGAGAGGGCCAAAGAAAGAAAGAAAGAAAGAAAGAAAGAAAGAAAGAAAGAAGAAGACAAAAAAAAACAAAAAAAAAGGAGGGGGGGGCGAAAGTGGAGAGGCGGTGGTGTGAGAAGGGCGGGGGCGGAAGGAAGGCAGGAAGGACAAGAGGCGAGGCGACGGCTTGCTTTGTGTATCGGTCGGTCTCTGGCTATGCTTCGTTTTCTGCAGCAGGGTCGGTGCGCGGCGTGGCTCGCGGCAGTGGGAACGCCTGGTGGCTGGACGGCCAGCAATGCGGTTGGATGGGCGGCCACAGCACCGCACCTGTGCCCGAGGAGGAGACGCTGGCGGCGGGCCCTGAGGTGAGGCCGGCTCGGCTGGGGCTGTGGATGTGTAGGTGTGCGCCGCTGCTGCAACAACGAGTAAAACGCGAGAAGAAGGGATGGCGGTAGAGAGAAAAAAAAAAAGGTCGTGTTGTGTTGATGCGCAGGCAGACGCGTACAGAGAGACGAGCCCGGTCTGCAGCAGGGTGTGGCCGTGCCGAGTGCAGAGCAGCGGCGGCTCGGTTCGGTTCGGCCCGGCCCGGCGGGCCGCGCTGTTGTCGCGGACGTGAGCGCCCCCTGGCGGGTGGCCGGAGGCGGCGCGGCGTGTTGGACGTGTGGCTGGTGGCAGTGCACAATTTGCGAGTGGCTGGCGGTGTGGTGTGGTGTGGCGGTTGGCGCGTCGGGCGGCGGAGAGGTATGTGTTGCGGGCGCCCTTTGCTGCGCTGCGTCGTTGCGTGTGCCGTACAGGGCGGGCGCTTGTCGACTGTGTGGGCGGTGTGGCGAATTGGCGTGAAACGGCTGCCGAGAGGTGTGTGGTAGCGAGCCGGTCGTTGTCAGTGCGAAGGGGAATGTGCGTGCGTTTGGCGGTTTCGGTGTGCTTTTTGCGGCGTGAGAGTGGGAATTAGTGGGGCCGGCTGTTGTGTTGGTTCCTTGTGTCTTGTGTCGCGTAGCTTGATGGCAACGTGGAAGGACGCCGGTTTCGTTTCGAGCCTTGCGTGTGGTTGGCGTGTGCCGATGCACGTGCATGTGTGGGTCGCGAGTGCGTTTTTGGCTGGCTGTGTGTGTGTGTGTTTTGGGGGGGGAAGGGGGAGGCGGTGGTGAAAGTGCAGTGGTTGCCACGGGCGTCGTCGGGTGGGGCTGGGGCTGGGGCTGTGGCTGTGCGTCGTGGCGGAAAGGTGGTAGGTTGCGGGAAGCGAGCCCGTCGTTGACGGTGTCGCGTGAGTTGTGAATCGAGTGGGGCGCGGGGCGCGGGACAGGAGCAGCGTGCCGCTGCGTCGTGGTCGTCAGCAGAGGCTGTGCGTGTGCTTGTCCTTTTTTGTTGTGGGCGGTTCGTGCGAGGCGTTTTTGTTTTGTGTTGCCCTAGTTGTTAGTAGTTTATTTTGTTATTTTGAGACGACGACTGGTTGGTGGCGTGCGCGCGAAGTGGCGGTGTGCGCTTCCCGTGTCGTTTGTTTTTGTTTTGTTTTTTTGTTTTTGTGTGTTTTGTTTTTGCACTGGGCCCCGGGGGGTGGGTGGGTGGGTGGGTGTGTGTGTGTCGATTTGCCGGCTGGCGAAAGGTGCGCCATCGGCGGGGTGGGTCGCCGGCACAAGTAGAGGCGGCGGCGTTGTTGCTGTTGTTGTGTGGTGTTTGTTTTGTTCGGCTGTGTCGGCGAGCTGTGTTGCGGTGCGTGTGAATGGTGGTGCAAAAGTGCTGGCGTTGGGGCTGCGACTGCGACTGCGACGGCGGCGAGCCGCGGGCGCGCATGATAGTGATGTTGTGAACAGCGGCTGTGTACGGTAGTGGTGTTGTTGTAGCACGACGTGCATCCGGGCCGGCGCGGAAAGCGCAGTTGCGGGCGGTTGCCCTTCGGTGCCAGCCATGTCGCGTGAGCGGCGGGTTGCTCTGGTGTCGACACGTGGTGCTCTGGGTTGTTGTGTGGTGCCCTTTGGCCGGTGGGGGTGGTTCGCGTGTGTCTCGTTCGCGCTCGGTATCTGGTCGTGGTCGTGCTGCTCCCCCGTCTGTCGGCGGTTTTCGACGTCGTCTGTACGTTTTTGTTCGTTTGCGGCGCGCCTGCCGACGTCGTCCCGTCGCGACCTTTCAACCGAAAGTGTGGCGCCCGAAGGTGAACGAACGTAACCCTGACCTCGGCGCTTTACGCTGAGCCGAGCGAACCGAACCTAACCTGTGGTGTGGCGAGGTGAGCTCAGCCTGTGAGCCCCTAACGTCTACGTAAGGTAAGCTGTCCGGCTCACGCCTCACGGTTTGAACGCTTTTTTAACCTACGTTTGGCGCTTCTTAACCTAGCACTGACCCCTTAACCTAACGTGTAACCTAACCTAACCTAACCTCTGACGCCTGACGTGTTTGAATGCTTAACCTAAGTTTGACGCTTAACCTAACCCAAGTCCCCTTAACCTAACCCACGTCCACCTAACCTAACCTAACCTAACCTAGACGTGTAAACGTAATGTGTAACGCGTAAAGTGTAAGGTCGGCTGTCGTGTGTGCTGACGGCAGATTGGGTTGGTCTGTAGATTCGGATTGCGGTTTGCCTCGGTCGAGGGGTTGGGTCGGAAGCGGCGAGGGGCGGCGGCGCCTGTTGCGCAGGCGGCGTCCGTTTGCGGCGGGCAATTGTTGAGAAACGGCTGTGAATGTTGGCGGGCGAGAGGAGGAGGACGGCGCGCGATGTGGCCCGACGGCTGCGGGCCGATCGGGAAACGGCGGGAGGGCGACGGAAGGCGATGGGGCGGCGGAGGCGCGTTTGCACGGCCGTCATCGCCGCACGCCTCGGCTTGTGTGGCTGTGGCGCCGGCCGCGCTGGCCGGGCTGCCGCGGCGACGGTGTGGGAGTTTTGCCGAAGGTTTGGCCATTGTGGCGGGTCGTCGGCTGGGGCTGTGGGGGCGGCATTTGGGCGGGGGCGGCGATTCTCGGCGGGCCGACCCAGGCTGTAGCGCGCGGTAGCTGCAGTTTGGCCGTGGTTTGCGGCGCTGCCGTGGCGACTGGTTGGCGACTGTGGTGTGGCTGTGTGTAGCCCCATCCTCGGTGGTTTGAAAGGCGCGGGCGGTTGTGGCGCAGGTTTGGGGCTGCTCCGCACAGGCTGTCGGACGTTGGGCGGTAGCAAGCGCGGGAGGCGCGGCGCGGCGGCGCGCAGAGTGGCGGCCGCTCTCTCGGCCGTCCGCGCCCGCCCGCGACACTGGCTGGGCCTTGTGATTCTCTGCTCTGCTGCTGTGCTGTGCTTGCGTGCCTGCCGTCCCGCTCGCTCTCGCTGTGTGTTACGCGCGTCGTCGAAATGGCAGATCAGGCGGCTACGAACGAGACTGCTGCGGCACCCGCCGCCACCGGCACTACGAAGAAGGCCAAGTCTGCGTCGTCTGCGAAGAAGCCGCGCGCCAAGCCTGCGCACCCGCGCACCTCTGAGATGGTGACGGCCGCCATCAAGAGTCTGAAGGAGCGCGGCGGGTCGTCGCTGCAGGCGATCAAGAAGTACATTGCCGCGCACTACAAGCTGGACGCGGAGAAGCTGGCGCCGTTTATCAAGAAGTACCTCAAGTCGGCCGTCGTGGCGGGCGAGCTGGTGCAGACGAAGGGGAAGGGCGCGTCCGGCTCGTTCAAGCTTGCCGGCGCCGGCGGCGGGGGGGCGGCCGAGGGCGGCAAGGCTCGTGCTGGCGGTGCCAAGAAGAAGCGCGCCGCTCCGGCCAGCAAGGAGAAGAAGGGCGCCCGTGCGGCCGGCGCAAAGAAGGCTGGTGGCGTGAAGGCGGCGACCGGTCGGAAGGCGGGCGCCGCCAAGAAGGCGTCTGCGGCGTCGGCCGCTCCCGCGGGTGCGAAGAAGGCGGCTGCGGCCAAGCCGGCCAAGGCCAAGTCGCCGTCGAAGGCGAAGAAGGCCGCCAAGGTTCCGACGAAGAAGCCGAAGGCGCCGCGCCCGAAGAAGGCGACGACGCCGTCTAAGGCGAAGGCTTCGCCCAAGAAGAAGAAGTAGAGTAGAGGAGAAAGAGATGGGAAAGGAAGGGTTTGGCGCTTGACTCCGTCGTCCCCACCCCCCGTCGTCGTCTAGTGGCGCGCAAGAGACGCGCGGCCCAAAACGGCCCTTCTCAGGGCCATCAAAGCACGTCGGGGAAGGTTTTGATTGTCGTGTTGCGTTTGGTGTGGGTGTCTGTCTGGCGTTTCTGTATGCCCGTGGGGATGCTGTTTGCGTGCCGTGGTGGTTGGATTGCGGGGGTCGGTGGCGGGTGTGGGCGGCGGTAGCGGTAAGCGGTGTTGTTGTTGTCGTGGTTGTGATTGTCGCCGTGTTTGTGGCGGCGGCCGACGGTTGGTTTTCTGTCACGTTGTTTTGTTTGAATACGTTGGTTGGCTTGCCTGCGTTCGTTCTTCTCGGATGTCTGTCTTGTCGAGTCGTGTCTGGTCTTTGTTTTGTTCGTTTGTGTGTGTGTTATGTTTTGCAAGGGGGGGCACGTTGAGATGTGGAAGGAGTCGGCGGGGATTTCGGTGGCGTGTAGAGCGAGCGAGCGCGCCTGCCTGGCCGTTGGCCGTCGGAGTGGAGTGCGGGTTTTTTTGTTTTCGAAACGAAAGCGGCGGCCGGCCAGCCAGCCACCCGTGCGGTGTGACGTCGGCCGTTGGGTATTGTGCGCTGTGAGCGCCGGGGAGGGATGATGTGTGATTGTTGCGCGCTGCTAGCAGGCAGGCAGAGTGAGCGGGTGTGGCGGACGGACGGGAAGTGGTGGTTTTTGTTTTTGGGTTGCGGGGCGAGAGGCAGGCGACCGACAAAGTTTGCTCGCGACGGAGAGATGTTAGTGGCCCTGAAAAGGGCCGTTTTTGTTTGGGCGGTGCGGTGCCGCGGCGCGGTTTAGGCGCGCTCGCCGCGGATGCGGCGCGCGAGCTGGATGTCCTTGGGCATGATGGTGACGCGCTTGGCGTGGATTGCGCACAGGTTGGTGTCTTCGAAGAGGCCGACGAGGTAGGCCTCGCTGGCCTCCTGCAGGGCCATGACTGCGGAGCTCTGGAAGCGCAGGTCGGTCTTGAAGTCCTGGGCGATCTCGCGCACTAGGCGCTGGAATGGCAGCTTGCGGATGAGCAGCTCTGTGCTCTTCTGGTAGCGCCTGATTTCTCGCAGGGCGACGGTGCCCGGCCTGTAGCGGTGGGGCTTCTTGACGCCTCCGGTGGCGGGCGCGCTCTTCCTCGCCGCCTTGGTGGCGAGCTGTTTGCGCGGCGCCTTTCCGCCGGTGGACTTGCGGGCCGTTTGCTTTGTGCGGGCCATAGCGGTAGCGGAGCGGCGTGCGTGGAGGTTAGGTGCGGCGCGGCGTCCGGTGCTGCCTTGACAACGGGCCCGCGCGCCTCCGTGCTGCGCTTATATGCCCTCGGTTGCGCGTGGTGGGGGGAGGGCGGGCCAGAGTCTATATAGGGGGGCGGCGGGCGCGCTGGGCGCAGCCATTCGCTGCGTGGCAGTCTGGCGTCGAGCATCGTCTCCGTCAGTCTGTGACACAAAGCCACAGGCCCCCGCTTGTACGGGAGACAAACAAGGGGTGATCTCGGATGCGTTTTTATTAAAACGTAGACGGGCACTCATTACGATCTGGCACCAGCACCTAAGACGGCGTCTGGTGGGCAATACTCGTCGTTGTGTTTAGCGGGCTGTTGTTGGCGCGGTTTGGTGCGCGCCTTTCTGTTGTCGCGCGCCGTTTTTCCGGCCACGTCGAGCGCCTCAGCCGCACAGGTACTCCTGCTGCCGCAGAGAATAGCTCTGCTCCTCCTAAGTTAGGGCAAACTGCACGCCAGGGCCTGGTCGATGGCCAGTTACCCGCGCGTGATAGGCTTGTTAGGGTCAGAACAACCTGCTGGAAACCTAACGGTGCCAACCAAGGCGGTGACTGACATTCCCTTGGCAGCCTCCCGTTTACGTCCGGACATGGAGCAAATGACACAGTCCCCAGTGGTCTTAACGGTCACAAGAAACACAGAGACGCCTGGCAGCTACGCGGTCCAAAGGACTGACCACACGGACTGCCAGGTCGAGATCAGCCCGAAGTCCAAGCTTTTGCTTGCTAACGCTATCGCGGGACTTACGGGAAAAGATAGGAAGAAATACGAACGGCGCCTCGAAAGAGCGCTGAAACCAAAAACAGCTAAAGAACAAACACCAACACCCACACGACCTCCGAAATCGAACAGTGGACCGCGGCAAATAAAGACCTCCACGAAAAAACCGCGCGGCTCGCCAAAAAGCAGAAAACAGAAGCAGACAGATACACGGACTCGCAAACGTAAAATCTCACACCTGCCAGCAGACCCGAGCGCGGAGCAGCAGGTAGCACAAGCGAGCGCTGGACTACACCAAACAAAGGCGGCCGCCCACCCCGGCGGCGGGGAGGGCGACCGCCCGCGCGAACAAAGCCCTCAGGTATGCGGCCGGCAGCCCGAGCCGGCTGAGTCACCCGACCACGTGCAGGAGCGGAGCTGCACAGAACGCGAGCCGCGTGGCGACGCGCCGACCGTGGCGGTGCGGGCGACCAGCGGGCCGCGGCACGATGAAGTGGCCGCGGCCGGCGGGCCGCAACGAGCCGTCACGACGGGCGTCGAAGAACTCGACCACGCCGACGTGAACACAACAACAGACGCAGACGAGGATGGCTTCATACCCGCCAGAAAAAAAGTCAGTCGACCCTCCACCTCCGTCGCACACACACCAGTCACAACACACAATAGATACGAGATAATAGACGAACAAAACGCAGAAACAGCGGCACCAGACGCAACACCAACCAACAACACAAAAACAACAGAGGAAGAGGTGACAAAATATAGAATTCCCCCACTTGTAGTTCATTACGATCAGTCGTATAAAATCATCTACGACCTGATTAAACAAACCGTAGGAGACAGCAAATTTACGGTAAAAACTACAGGGGAAGATAAAATAAAAGTAACGCTACAAACAGTTGACGAATACAAAAATGTCAAACAATTGCTACAAAACCACAAAGTCCACTACTATACGTTTCCAATAGCGGCTAAGAAACCCATTAAGGTAGTGTTCCGCGGCATGCCGCATAAAACTAACACAGCTGACATCAAAACATTCCTCGAGGAACAAGGCTTCGAGGTAAGCACGGTGGTAAAAACCCACCCAAAGAGGCCATGGCCCCTACACACTGTCACCCTCCCAGATTCATCACAGAACAGAAAGATTTGGGAGGTGGAGAGAATCCTGGCAGTGGAAGTAACTCCCGAAAAACTGAAGAAGAAATCAGGGCCGGGTAGATGCTTCAACTGCCAGGAAATAGGACACCTAGCAAGGGACTGTGGCATGCCAATGAGATGCGTCAGATGCGGAGATGCCCACACATATGACGAATGCAAGGTGCCTAGGGGGGAAGGCAAGGAATCGTGCTGCAACTGCAGAGGAGCACACCCTGCCAGCTACCTAGGGTGCCCTGCATATCGGCACGCCAGGGATCGCCACAGGGGAAAACAAACCTACGGTGACCGCTCTCAAAGACCGGCAAATAAAACGGCACCCCAACAACCGCCCCCTTACCGACAATTTAGGCAGACAACAACGAGAGTGTACGCATCGCGTACATACGCAGCAACCGTAGGCGATCCCAACAAACCACCCGACCCAAACCAGGTTCCTGGAAACGGAGAACTGCCTAGGGAAGCCCCTCAGCGCCCCCCCAAGCCCAGTCTGCATCAATCAACCGAGGACGCCACTGTACAGGGACTCGCCTCGTCGATCAAAATGCTGCAAGAACAGATGACCCACTTGGTCAACGTTCTTGCCAGCATCACGCGCCTTCCAGCCGAACTCGCTACGGCAGCTAAGCAGTCGCAACCTACAGCGACTACCACAGGAAACCCCACACCCCACCATGGATAGACGACCAAATATACAAGGTCTCAAAATCTGCGTCTTCAACGCAGACGGTCTATTCAATCAAGCCCTCGAATTTAGAGAATTCATAAAAGAGGAAAACATTGACGTATGCCTAGTAGCCGAAACACACCTTAAACCAGGGGTAAGGGCATCTGTACCAAATTACAATTGTTACAGACGCGATCGGCCCACTGCAGGAGGCGGGGTCGCAGTATACGTCAAACGAGGCATAGAACACCACCAGGTGTACCCACCAGCAACCCAACAGGTAGAAACGGTCGCAATACAAATAGCCACCGTAACAGGACCCCTCACAGTCGTTGCAGCCTACCGCCCCCCTTCCCCAACGCTTGAAGAGGACGACATAGCTGCATTAAGCCAAATAAGAGGCAAGCTCCTAATAGGAGGAGACCTCAATGCCAAACACGCAGACTGGCACTCAAGAGTAAGTAATAGAGCTGGTCGACAACTGCAACGACTCGCGCGCACGCATCAGTTCCAAGTGTGGGGCCCAGAGGAACCCACCCACTTCCCGAAAAACGGGAACAGGGCAGACGTCCTCGACATTGCGCTCACAAAACACATCATGGGTTTTGTGTCCGCAAGTTCAATAAATAGAATGTCGTCGGACCACAACCCTGTCATTCTCGAGGTCGATATGGGAGAATGGCTCTCTATCCCACAGCTAAGAACCTCACACAAACACACAAATTGGGAACAGTTCCGCGCCAATATAGCTACAGAACTGACCCAAGCCCCGCCTCCAACAGCAGACACTGTCGAGCAAACGCTGGAAGACCTCACGAAAGCGATCCTGCAAGCAGCTGAGGAAGCCACGCCTGTGCCAGCGGGTCCCCCCCGCCCCAGGCAACTTCCCCAGCACCTGCTTGCACAAATAAGACACAAAAACAGGATCGCCAAAGAGTGGAAACTCACAGGCAACAGAAACACAAGGAGGCTGCTCAACAGACTACAAAGAGAGTTGAAAGTTGCGCTCACTGAGCACCGCAACCAGCAATGGTCCGAAAGACTATCAACTCTCAACTTAGAAGACCACAGTCTATGGCAAGCCACAAAACAGTTCACGAAAAGACGCGCTAGAATGCCGCCTCTGCACGGCGAACGTGGACTGCAGTTCAGCGCCGTAGACAAAGCAAACGCGCTAGCCGACGTGTTCGAGAAGCAATTCACGCCAGCAGAGGCACAGGACAGGGAACACGTCGAAACAGTTCGCAGACAACTGGCCACCTTTTTAGCAGCAGAAGACGAAGATGAATACACGCCACTCTTCAGCCCTGAAGACGTGGCAGGAGCCATCAAGTCACTGCCAATAAAAAAGGCACCAGGCCACGACCAGCTCACCAACGAACTCCTAAAACATATCCCGCCACTGGCAATAACCCACTTAGCTGATATCTTCAATGAAATTACGCGATCACAAAAATTCCCGACCCAGTGGAAACATGCAGAAGTAGTCGCGATCGCAAAACCAGGGAAAGACCCGGTGTTCCCGCAGCACTACAGACCAATTAGTCTCCTGCCCACCCTCAGCAAACTGTACGAGCGCCTCCTCTTAACTCCGATTCAAGATCACATCAGAAGAGAGCAAATTATGCCAAAATTTCAATTCGGTTTCCAGCAACAACACTCCGCCCCCCAACAAATAATGAGGGTAGTTGAAGCAGCTACAGAAAGCTTCAACCGAAAGGGCTACTGCGGGATCGTCTTATTAGACGTCGCCAAGGCTTTTGATTCAGTCTGGCACACCGGAATCTTGCACAAAATGTACACCCAAGGCTTCCCAGGGACGATAGTAAAACTTATACAGAGCTATCTAACCAGTAGGACATTCTCCGTTAAGATCGATCGATCACAGTCGAGCAGGAGAAGAATACGCGCTGGAGTGCCCCAAGGGTCCGTACTGGGTCCTACCCTGTACAACCTTTACACAGCCGACATCCCTGTAACGCAGCACGTCCAAACAGCACAATATGCAGACGACACCGCCTTCTTCTCCTGCTCCACGAACAGGAACCTGGTAACGAGAAGACTACAAACGGCACTAAACAGGACTGACTCATGGGCCAAGAAATGGCGCATCTCATTGAATACTGAAAAGACCCAGGCACTTATGATAACAAGACGCATCGGGAAACGCCGCCCCCTAAGAAGACCCATCCAACTGCTGCAGCTACAAGGGCAAAATCTCCCCTGGAGAAACACGGCGAGATACCTCGGTGTGACACTGGACAAGCGACTAACTTGGAAGTGCCACATCGAGGAACTCCGCAAGAAAGCCCTTCGAAGGATGCAAGTCCTCTACCCTATATTGAATGAACGCAGTTCACTAGACCCCAGCACCGGAGTAGCGGTCTATAGAAGCCTTATTAGGCCGATACTGGAATACGCATGCCCCGTATGGGGCTATGCAGCCAGATCGACAATAGGCCGCCTACAAAAAATTCAAAACAGAGCTCTCCGGAGAGCCTTACACTTACCTCCACGATTCCCCACAGCAGATCTACATGCTGCGGCGGATATCGATACATTACAAACACGGTTCCGAAACCTGGCAGAACAGTTCTATGCCACAGCCGGTACCGCACATAATGAACTCATCAACACACTTGGCCAATACGACCAAACAAATGATAAATACAAGCGACCCAAATCAATACTCTTCTGAGTAAAACAACAGAACCACACACATCTTACGAGTAAAACAACAGAACCACACACCTCTCACCACAACAGATAAAAACAAAAGAACAGTACATCCAAAACACACAGCCACAGTGAAGGAAATGTCCCCAAGGGACAATAACCTTCCCAGCAACACCTTCCAATAAGAGGAAGAAATTAGAGAGGAGCGCGCGCTGGGCGCAGACCGTAGCCGACTCGCCAGCCGCTGCAGCTGCTGTTTGTGCACGTTTTGCTTTGCCCGAGGAAGGATGACAGGCCGCGGCAAGGGAGGAAAGGGGCTCGGCAAGGGTGGCGCCAAGCGGCACCGCAAGGTGTTGCGCGACAACATCCAGGGCATCACGAAGCCCGCCATCCGCCGCCTGGCTCGCAGGGGCGGCGTGAAGCGCATCTCTGGTCTGATCTACGAGGAGACCCGCGGGGTGCTGAAGGTGTTCCTGGAGAACGTGATCCGCGACGCGGTGACGTACACTGAGCACGCCAAGCGCAAGACTGTGACGGCCATGGACGTGGTGTACGCCCTGAAGAGGCAGGGGCGCACCCTGTACGGTTTCGGCGGTTAGGCTGCGTCGCAGCGGGCGCTGGCCTTCCCGCGGCCGTGCTTGTGGGTGGGAGAGACTAGAAAACGGCCCTTTTCAGGGCCACCACACTGTTCGGAAGTTGAAAAGTGCGAAAGAGTCTGTGTTGTTGCTGCGTGTGTGCGCTGTGTTGTTTGTTTGTTTCTTTCTTTCTCTCTTTGTTTCTTTCTTTCCGTTTGAGCGACGTGATGTGACTGGGAGGGGAGAAGGAAAGGAAACGTGTCATGTGGCTGGCTGTGTGTGGAGCTGCTTCGTTTGTGTTTGTTATTGTGTGTCGATCGCGACGGAGATGGCGGGCTGTGTGTTGTTGTGCGAGAGGCGGTGATTATTTGCTTGCGTCGTTTGGCCCTGTGTGTTTGCGGCGGCGTTGGGGTTTCCGAGGCAAGGCGTGTGGGCATAGGCGGCCGGATCAGCTGTTTCGTTCGTGTCGACGGCCGTTGCGCGCGGGAGTGGAGGGCGGTGTGTCGACACGCCTCCCTTTAACAATGGTCATTATTGCTGCCGTTGTCGTTTGGAAGGCGACTGCGACCGTGCAAAATGTGTGCGTGTGTTGGGCCACACGGGCTGTGTGGACGACAAGATGGCGGACGTGCGCCGGCGGCGGCTGTGCTGTGAAAGTGCAAAGTTAAAACAAAACAAGGTGCGGCGAGGACGACTGAAATTTTGCTTTGGACGTAGGTTTGTGTGGTGGCCCTGAAAAGGGCCGATTGTTGTGGGCCGAGCAGAGCCGAGCCGGCAAAGCGCGTTGCGTGCAGGGGAGCACGCGGCGCTGCGATTGCCTGGCCTCCTTTAGGCCTTCTTCTCGGTCTTCTTTGGCAGCAGGACGGCCTGGATGTTGGGCAGGACACCACCCTGTGCGATGGTGACGCCCGACAGGAGCTTGTTGAGCTCCTCGTCGTTGCGGATGGCAAGCTGCAGGTGGCGCGGGATGATGCGCGTCTTCTTGTTGTCGCGGGCCGCGTTTCCGGCCAGCTCGAGCACCTCAGCCGCGAGGTACTCCATGACGGCGGCGAGGTAGACGGGCGCCCCGGCGCCGACGCGCTCTGCGTAGTTTCCCTTGCGCAGGAGGCGGTGGATTCTGCCGACCGGGAACTGGAGCCCAGCCCTGCTTGAGCGGGACTTTGACTTGCCCTTGACTTTGCCTCCCTTTCCGCGTCCGGACATGGCGATGGGCTAGCGACGGTGCACACGAAACGGAAACGAAAACGACCGGTGCGAGCGGCAGCGAGTCGAGCAGCGGAGTGCGTGCCGGCGCAGCCGGGGTGGGGGTGCTTTATGGGCTCGGGTGCGGCGGCCGGTTGCGCGCGCGCCCCATTGGTCGGCGGCCGCAACAGGGCGAGCTGGTAAAGGTGCGGCGGCGGCTGGTACGCAGTATACACAAATGACATCCCATCCCGTGTCAACAACCATCTCGCGTTATACGCGGATGACACTGCAGTATTCAACTCGCACCGAAACCTCCAATTTATCGCTCTGAACCTCACACGTCACCTAGAACAGATCACTCAATGGAGCAACATATGGAAAATAAAAATTAATGCCGACAAGACACAGGCCATCCTCTTTACAAACAAACGAACGCCGCCGGCTCGCCTGGTAGAGCTGGAAGGCCGACGCATACCATGGTCTCAGACAGTAACCTACCTTGGTCTCACCTTCGACAGCCGCCTCACATGGAAACCCCATGTTGATGGCGTCTGCCACAAGGCTTACGGAATGACACACAAACTCTACCCTCTGTTGAAGAGCCCAGGCCTTTCGACACAATCTAAGCTACTCATCTGGACGTCCTGTGTCCTCTCACTCCTACTATATGGCTGTGAACTGTGGGGACTAGCAGCTGACACACATGTTCTCCAGGTACAAATAGTACAAAGTAAATCACTTAGGATCATATCAAACGCTCCACGATATGTCTCCAACAACGATATCCGTAGACTTCTCCACATTCCTCCGCTGGTCCAGCAAATTCGCCTTCGCGCCTCAAACACCCTCGCCTTCCTACAAAATTCACCACATGATCACCTCACAGTCCTTCGTCGTCCTGTTGGAGATATTCCCTACGCCCATCCGACGCTGATACTCCAGCGCCGATACCGTACCAACTGACGGTTTCACCGCAGTTGGGTCACTCCTGATCTTTTAACCTATCAATTTTTACCATTTATACCGACCTAGAAACATAACAAAGCCATTTCGAACCTAATCACTCATTCTGAAGGCAGGCCAAGAGCGATCCTTCAGCACATAAGCGGACGAAAGTCCCGTCAAGTTTTGCCGTGCCGTGCCGTGCGGCGGGTGCCACTGTGTGGGGAGACGCTGACTAGAGCGGAGCGCTTGCTACTGGTGTTGCTGCTGCCGTACGCTCGTTCGAGATGCCGCCCAAGACTAGCGGGAAGGCCGCCAAGAAGGCTGGCAAGGCGCAGAAGAACATTTCGAAGGGCGACAAGAAGAAGAAGCGCAAGAGGAAGGAGAGCTATGCCATCTACATCTACAAGGTGCTGAAGCAGGTGCACCCTGACACGGGCATCTCGTCGAAGGCGATGAGCATCATGAACAGCTTCGTGAACGACATTTTCGAGCGCATTGCGGCCGAGGCTTCTCGCCTGGCGCACTACAACAAGCGCTCGACCATCACGTCCCGCGAGATCCAGACCGCTGTGCGGCTGTTGCTGCCTGGCGAGCTGGCCAAGCACGCCGTGAGCGAGGGCACGAAGGCGGTGACCAAGTACACGAGCTCCAAGTAAGGAGGTGGCTCTGGAATGGAAGGAAGGATGGAGAAGGCTCCTCCGTTGCGAGAGCGGCAAAACGGCCCTTTTCAGGGCCACCAACTTGCCTTTTGCGGGAAGGGCGGAATTGTTGTTGTTGTTTGTGTGGACGGCTGTGATGTATGTGTGCATTTTGATTGTGGGTGGGGGGGCGCGTCAAAGCGTGTTGCGGGGTACGGCCACGAGGTTGGTCGCCGTGGCGTGGAATGGTGGCACGCCTCGTTGGAGTGGTTTTGACCCATTGGTGTTGGTGTGTGTTACCTGTCTGCGAGGGGGGGGGACAGTGCGATCGGCGACTTTTGTGTCACCGTAACGACGGCCGTTTGCGGGTTTGTTTTTTGCACATCATACATGGCGAGGGTGAAATGTGAAATGTTTTTGTTTGGTTGTTTTTTTGTTTGTTTTTGCCGCCCACTATTCCCTTTGCTGTACGCCGAGTTTGACAATGGTGCGACGTAACTGCAGCGTGGAGGTGTGTGAGTGACGTTGAAATGAACGTGCCATTAAGACGCATTGTTGTTGTATTGTACTGTACGTGTACGGCGACACGCACGATGATGTACCATTCGACTCTGATTTTTGATAGCCGTGTCTGACTGATTGCGTACGACGCACGCACACCGATGTCGTCATTCAAGATGCACGCGTGTCCAGTGCAGTACAGTAAGCGCGACGCTAGACGACGACGACGGCGGCGGCGGCGGTCGTCGTTTGTTTGGCGAATGTCTGTACACGTGTTTGTCTGTGTCCATCCGGTATGTATTTGTTTGTTTGAAAGTGTTTTGTGTGTCGGTGACGTGGTCCGATCCGTCGCCCCCTTGAGTAACTGTCGATCGGCGCGATAGACCGGCGTCACGCAACTGAACCGAAGTCTTGGGCACACCCGTCATACTGTTGTACACCGTCGCGCTGAGAACGGTAACGAAAGGTTGACTTTGATCGGTCGAATGTCTGGGCAGAACGTGAGGAATGAGGCAAGAGTGCAAGGAGGGGGGGCAAAAGAGAGAGGAAGGGAAAAAGGGGAGAAACGCATTCGTAGAGCAACGGAACGTTCCCGTGTCGGAGGCGTATTGGAGCCGCACTGAAATGCGTTTAACGGCGGCGCGGCTGCAAGTGTCTGCCGTGGTGAACGTTACCTTTGACGGCTGCATTGGGCTTTGCCTTTGCTTTCGCTTTCGCTTTCCCGGATGTACGTAACGTTTGTTGATATGGTTTTGAGGAAGAGTGTATGACAGTGCCGTGCCGTCCATGTTCGTGTGCCCTCCCATTGTGTGTATGCTATTGTCTGTGTACTTGAATGATGTATGTAGGTGTTAGTGGACATGTTTTACCAGTGGGGGGAAATGGATCGTCGATAGTTGCCGTCACTCTGTCACGGTCGAGATGACGCACCCTCCGTACAGAAAGGTGTCGAGAAAGTGAGTGTGTGTGTGTGTGTGTGTGTGTGTGTGTGTGTGCGCGCGTCCGTGAATTGGCAGTGTTTGGAGGTGGGCGTGCCCTGCATGTGGCCCGGAAGGCTGTTCGTTTGGCGGTAGTGTTGTGTGGACAGGGGAGGGGCATGCGTAACGCTGCTGGCATGGCATTTCGGGAGATGGGAGGGGGCAAACGAGGAAACGAGGAGCGGCGGCCAAAGACGGGACGGGGAGGGGCGCGGTGTGGGTGGCTTGCGCCTGTGCTCGGCGTTGTGGTTTGTGCAAAAGAGGAGGAGAAAAACAATGAGTTGCCAGGGAGGGGAGCGGTGTTGTGTTGTGGTTGTCGTGGTGTAGCCGCAGACGCGGCTGTCAGTGAACGTGGCGAGACGGACGGACGGATGCGCGGAGGGGGCGGGGGCGGCGCATTTCGCCGGTGCCGTGCCGTGCCATGCCTGAAAGCCGCGTGGTCGCTGTGTTGTTGGTGGCGTGGGGGCGAGGAGAGTACCGTACGGGTGTGCTTGTGCGCCGGAAATGGCACACTGCGCCTGCCCGTCTTGGAGGCTGATGGCTGTGGTGTGGAAATGGGGCGCGGTGATGTTGAAGCAGTTGAAGAACAGAAAAGAAACCAAGAAAACGGAAGGCGTGATGCGGCGGTGGTGGTGAGAGCGGGAAAAACAAAACAAAACAAAAGAAAAAAAAACAGCAAAAAAAAAGAAGGAAAAACAACAAGAAACAAAAAAGAAAACAAAAAGTCTATCAATATTAAAATGTAAATGGAAATGGAAATGGACCCAGGTATAACCTCCCTGCACAAATAGCAGAGAGTCCGATGGTAATAAAAATGTGCCAGAATGTTAACGTCCCTACAAAACAAACCCAACGATAATATTAATGAAAGAATGAACCGTATGTAACATTGCAACAGACACAATGAAACCTGATAAATTGTATAAGGGCAGCAGCGTTGACCTTTGGCCCTGTATTCAGAATAAAAAGAGCCAAAGATCGTTACCCCAATGAAAAAGACACTGAAACACGTATGTAACATAGCAGCGATGGCGAGACATTGTAGCATCTGTGACCAGAGAGTTTGCGCTGGACTGCGCGAGTGTTGCGAGCGGTTCTCAGTCAGTCAGTCAGTCAGTCAGTCGTTGCGAGTCTGTAGCTCTGTGTAGTTGAGGGCTGTACTCTGTCGGTAGTCGTCGCGTGCAGTACGCTAATAGTCGTCATGCAGAGCGGTCGGTCAGTAGTAGGAGCCGAGTGCGGTTGTGTGATGTAGGCGGTCGGCAACACTGGTCAAGATGGTGAATAAGGTATACTGTTAATTAATATAATCATTAGATAATGAAAAATTTTTGTATTTATTGTAATTATTCTCCAACAAGTTCCCCAATAATAATTTGTATTTCAAAAGCATTTTTCAAACATTTAATTTTTTATTGAACTAAAGAGTTCGTTGCACTTCACATTTCATTCCACTTCTTTGAAGAAACATTTCACTAAAATCACAAAAAAAGAGAATATTATTATTTGCAATGCAGTTCCTCCAAGCGCTGCGCAACAACAAGAGCAGAAATGTGACATCCATTTATTCGGAGGTAAGACGTTAATTCTGATTGTTTTGCACAGGGCCAAAGACCGATATTTCGGTTTAATTGAAGTTTCTTGTCACTGAACGGACGTTAAATGTTGTGAAGAATTTATATTTGAGTCAGATTGCGAATTTCACATTTTCGTTGCCATTTTCAATACCTCTCATTGTGGGCGAGGTTACAATTAGCGCAATGTCCATTAGCATCCGTAAATAACATTGTCCATTATTTTAAATTTTGCGGGGAGGTTACAACACACACAAAAAACAAAAAAAAAAAAAACAAAAAAATTGCATTCATATCCGCTCCTCAATTGTAGATACCCCTTACACAGCTGTGTGCAATGAATGAGTGCTGGCTGGTAATTAATTGCACTCCTTGGAGGGAAATGCCATAGGAAGTAGTCTTTAAAAAGTGAATGTTTTTCGTTAAAAGACAAAAGTTACTTTAGAAAAAAGTAATAGTGGGGCTTTTGTTGTTGAACAAAATAAGTACAATGAACATACGTTATCAGATTTGCGCAATGCAGCTTCACACTACCTTTTGATTATAACACAATATACTATACACCGTCCCGAACCGTGACCAGAGTCGCGAGACGAGCAGAGCACGCCGCCGACGCCCGCTCAGTACAACCGTCCACCCGCTACTACTGTCGACCGACTACTACCTCTCCCGACTCGCGCTACAATGTATATAACAACTGTTCCTGGCGACCCGGTG
Organism: Schistocerca serialis cubense; assembly: GCF_023864345.2. Taxonomy (NCBI): domain Eukaryota; kingdom Metazoa; phylum Arthropoda; class Insecta; order Orthoptera; family Acrididae; genus Schistocerca; species Schistocerca serialis. The sequence continues at coordinate 11,586 of NW_026048146.1, read as the reverse complement.
CGTGCCAATACTGTCGTCTGGCGCGGTCCAAGCGCCGACTAGCAACGATAAATAACTCTCTGGTCAGACAGAGATGCTGTCATGGCTCGCCATCGCTCTGGTAATGAATACATACGTGTTGCAGCGTGCGTACCACCGGAACACGCAGTGGCGGAGCCAAAGACTGTGTTGTCGAGGTCGAGTGCGAGCGGGAAGAGAGGCAGCGTCGGCACGGAGATGCAAGCGAGCGCGAGACGCACGGGGGCTGCGGCGTGGCGCGTTTGCGGTCGGCGCCTTTGGTGGCAACGGCCGGGACAAGCAGCGGTGTATGGTGTGGTGCGGGGCGGACAGGGGCGGCGGTGGACGGGGAGGAGGCGGCGCGACGACGGCATGGGGGCGAAAACGGGACGGGGGACGGCGGATGTTGAGAGGCGTCACGCGCGGACAGGACACAGACACAGAGACACACAGATTGGAAAGGGAGGGTGCGCGGTTAGTGGTTGGGAATGTGCGTACCGTGCGGGATGGGAGTGGGCGAGGAACACGGTCGTGGCCCCTGTTTTGGGTGCGTGTGATGACGTTGGTGTGCTGTGGGAAGGGAAGGTGCTGTGGCGGCGGCGCGTAATGGGCGTAGGCCGAAAAGAGAAAGGAACGTGGGCAGTGTGTTGGCAAGCGTCGGTTCGACTGCGACGTTGATGGGCAGGGCAGGGCAGGGCAAGGTTAATGGTGGTAGGAGTAGGCGTGTGGGCGCAAAAAAATCTGCCGCTGCAGGCGGTGCCGTAACCGCCATGGCGGGAAGGAGAGAGGGCCAAAGAAAGAAAGAAAGAAAGAAAGAAAGAAAGAAAGAAAGAAGAAGACAAAAAAAAACAAAAAAAAAGGAGGGGGGGGCGAAAGTGGAGAGGCGGTGGTGTGAGAAGGGCGGGGGCGGAAGGAAGGCAGGAAGGACAAGAGGCGAGGCGACGGCTTGCTTTGTGTATCGGTCGGTCTCTGGCTATGCTTCGTTTTCTGCAGCAGGGTCGGTGCGCGGCGTGGCTCGCGGCAGTGGGAACGCCTGGTGGCTGGACGGCCAGCAATGCGGTTGGATGGGCGGCCACAGCACCGCACCTGTGCCCGAGGAGGAGACGCTGGCGGCGGGCCCTGAGGTGAGGCCGGCTCGGCTGGGGCTGTGGATGTGTAGGTGTGCGCCGCTGCTGCAACAACGAGTAAAACGCGAGAAGAAGGGATGGCGGTAGAGAGAAAAAAAAAAAGGTCGTGTTGTGTTGATGCGCAGGCAGACGCGTACAGAGAGACGAGCCCGGTCTGCAGCAGGGTGTGGCCGTGCCGAGTGCAGAGCAGCGGCGGCTCGGTTCGGTTCGGCCCGGCCCGGCGGGCCGCGCTGTTGTCGCGGACGTGAGCGCCCCCTGGCGGGTGGCCGGAGGCGGCGCGGCGTGTTGGACGTGTGGCTGGTGGCAGTGCACAATTTGCGAGTGGCTGGCGGTGTGGTGTGGTGTGGCGGTTGGCGCGTCGGGCGGCGGAGAGGTATGTGTTGCGGGCGCCCTTTGCTGCGCTGCGTCGTTGCGTGTGCCGTACAGGGCGGGCGCTTGTCGACTGTGTGGGCGGTGTGGCGAATTGGCGTGAAACGGCTGCCGAGAGGTGTGTGGTAGCGAGCCGGTCGTTGTCAGTGCGAAGGGGAATGTGCGTGCGTTTGGCGGTTTCGGTGTGCTTTTTGCGGCGTGAGAGTGGGAATTAGTGGGGCCGGCTGTTGTGTTGGTTCCTTGTGTCTTGTGTCGCGTAGCTTGATGGCAACGTGGAAGGACGCCGGTTTCGTTTCGAGCCTTGCGTGTGGTTGGCGTGTGCCGATGCACGTGCATGTGTGGGTCGCGAGTGCGTTTTTGGCTGGCTGTGTGTGTGTGTGTTTTGGGGGGGGAAGGGGGAGGCGGTGGTGAAAGTGCAGTGGTTGCCACGGGCGTCGTCGGGTGGGGCTGGGGCTGGGGCTGTGGCTGTGCGTCGTGGCGGAAAGGTGGTAGGTTGCGGGAAGCGAGCCCGTCGTTGACGGTGTCGCGTGAGTTGTGAATCGAGTGGGGCGCGGGGCGCGGGACAGGAGCAGCGTGCCGCTGCGTCGTGGTCGTCAGCAGAGGCTGTGCGTGTGCTTGTCCTTTTTTGTTGTGGGCGGTTCGTGCGAGGCGTTTTTGTTTTGTGTTGCCCTAGTTGTTAGTAGTTTATTTTGTTATTTTGAGACGACGACTGGTTGGTGGCGTGCGCGCGAAGTGGCGGTGTGCGCTTCCCGTGTCGTTTGTTTTTGTTTTGTTTTTTTGTTTTTGTGTGTTTTGTTTTTGCACTGGGCCCCGGGGGGTGGGTGGGTGGGTGGGTGTGTGTGTGTCGATTTGCCGGCTGGCGAAAGGTGCGCCATCGGCGGGGTGGGTCGCCGGCACAAGTAGAGGCGGCGGCGTTGTTGCTGTTGTTGTGTGGTGTTTGTTTTGTTCGGCTGTGTCGGCGAGCTGTGTTGCGGTGCGTGTGAATGGTGGTGCAAAAGTGCTGGCGTTGGGGCTGCGACTGCGACTGCGACGGCGGCGAGCCGCGGGCGCGCATGATAGTGATGTTGTGAACAGCGGCTGTGTACGGTAGTGGTGTTGTTGTAGCACGACGTGCATCCGGGCCGGCGCGGAAAGCGCAGTTGCGGGCGGTTGCCCTTCGGTGCCAGCCATGTCGCGTGAGCGGCGGGTTGCTCTGGTGTCGACACGTGGTGCTCTGGGTTGTTGTGTGGTGCCCTTTGGCCGGTGGGGGTGGTTCGCGTGTGTCTCGTTCGCGCTCGGTATCTGGTCGTGGTCGTGCTGCTCCCCCGTCTGTCGGCGGTTTTCGACGTCGTCTGTACGTTTTTGTTCGTTTGCGGCGCGCCTGCCGACGTCGTCCCGTCGCGACCTTTCAACCGAAAGTGTGGCGCCCGAAGGTGAACGAACGTAACCCTGACCTCGGCGCTTTACGCTGAGCCGAGCGAACCGAACCTAACCTGTGGTGTGGCGAGGTGAGCTCAGCCTGTGAGCCCCTAACGTCTACGTAAGGTAAGCTGTCCGGCTCACGCCTCACGGTTTGAACGCTTTTTTAACCTACGTTTGGCGCTTCTTAACCTAGCACTGACCCCTTAACCTAACGTGTAACCTAACCTAACCTAACCTCTGACGCCTGACGTGTTTGAATGCTTAACCTAAGTTTGACGCTTAACCTAACCCAAGTCCCCTTAACCTAACCCACGTCCACCTAACCTAACCTAACCTAACCTAGACGTGTAAACGTAATGTGTAACGCGTAAAGTGTAAGGTCGGCTGTCGTGTGTGCTGACGGCAGATTGGGTTGGTCTGTAGATTCGGATTGCGGTTTGCCTCGGTCGAGGGGTTGGGTCGGAAGCGGCGAGGGGCGGCGGCGCCTGTTGCGCAGGCGGCGTCCGTTTGCGGCGGGCAATTGTTGAGAAACGGCTGTGAATGTTGGCGGGCGAGAGGAGGAGGACGGCGCGCGATGTGGCCCGACGGCTGCGGGCCGATCGGGAAACGGCGGGAGGGCGACGGAAGGCGATGGGGCGGCGGAGGCGCGTTTGCACGGCCGTCATCGCCGCACGCCTCGGCTTGTGTGGCTGTGGCGCCGGCCGCGCTGGCCGGGCTGCCGCGGCGACGGTGTGGGAGTTTTGCCGAAGGTTTGGCCATTGTGGCGGGTCGTCGGCTGGGGCTGTGGGGGCGGCATTTGGGCGGGGGCGGCGATTCTCGGCGGGCCGACCCAGGCTGTAGCGCGCGGTAGCTGCAGTTTGGCCGTGGTTTGCGGCGCTGCCGTGGCGACTGGTTGGCGACTGTGGTGTGGCTGTGTGTAGCCCCATCCTCGGTGGTTTGAAAGGCGCGGGCGGTTGTGGCGCAGGTTTGGGGCTGCTCCGCACAGGCTGTCGGACGTTGGGCGGTAGCAAGCGCGGGAGGCGCGGCGCGGCGGCGCGCAGAGTGGCGGCCGCTCTCTCGGCCGTCCGCGCCCGCCCGCGACACTGGCTGGGCCTTGTGATTCTCTGCTCTGCTGCTGTGCTGTGCTTGCGTGCCTGCCGTCCCGCTCGCTCTCGCTGTGTGTTACGCGCGTCGTCGAAATGGCAGATCAGGCGGCTACGAACGAGACTGCTGCGGCACCCGCCGCCACCGGCACTACGAAGAAGGCCAAGTCTGCGTCGTCTGCGAAGAAGCCGCGCGCCAAGCCTGCGCACCCGCGCACCTCTGAGATGGTGACGGCCGCCATCAAGAGTCTGAAGGAGCGCGGCGGGTCGTCGCTGCAGGCGATCAAGAAGTACATTGCCGCGCACTACAAGCTGGACGCGGAGAAGCTGGCGCCGTTTATCAAGAAGTACCTCAAGTCGGCCGTCGTGGCGGGCGAGCTGGTGCAGACGAAGGGGAAGGGCGCGTCCGGCTCGTTCAAGCTTGCCGGCGCCGGCGGCGGGGGGGCGGCCGAGGGCGGCAAGGCTCGTGCTGGCGGTGCCAAGAAGAAGCGCGCCGCTCCGGCCAGCAAGGAGAAGAAGGGCGCCCGTGCGGCCGGCGCAAAGAAGGCTGGTGGCGTGAAGGCGGCGACCGGTCGGAAGGCGGGCGCCGCCAAGAAGGCGTCTGCGGCGTCGGCCGCTCCCGCGGGTGCGAAGAAGGCGGCTGCGGCCAAGCCGGCCAAGGCCAAGTCGCCGTCGAAGGCGAAGAAGGCCGCCAAGGTTCCGACGAAGAAGCCGAAGGCGCCGCGCCCGAAGAAGGCGACGACGCCGTCTAAGGCGAAGGCTTCGCCCAAGAAGAAGAAGTAGAGTAGAGGAGAAAGAGATGGGAAAGGAAGGGTTTGGCGCTTGACTCCGTCGTCCCCACCCCCCGTCGTCGTCTAGTGGCGCGCAAGAGACGCGCGGCCCAAAACGGCCCTTCTCAGGGCCATCAAAGCACGTCGGGGAAGGTTTTGATTGTCGTGTTGCGTTTGGTGTGGGTGTCTGTCTGGCGTTTCTGTATGCCCGTGGGGATGCTGTTTGCGTGCCGTGGTGGTTGGATTGCGGGGGTCGGTGGCGGGTGTGGGCGGCGGTAGCGGTAAGCGGTGTTGTTGTTGTCGTGGTTGTGATTGTCGCCGTGTTTGTGGCGGCGGCCGACGGTTGGTTTTCTGTCACGTTGTTTTGTTTGAATACGTTGGTTGGCTTGCCTGCGTTCGTTCTTCTCGGATGTCTGTCTTGTCGAGTCGTGTCTGGTCTTTGTTTTGTTCGTTTGTGTGTGTGTTATGTTTTGCAAGGGGGGGCACGTTGAGATGTGGAAGGAGTCGGCGGGGATTTCGGTGGCGTGTAGAGCGAGCGAGCGCGCCTGCCTGGCCGTTGGCCGTCGGAGTGGAGTGCGGGTTTTTTTGTTTTCGAAACGAAAGCGGCGGCCGGCCAGCCAGCCACCCGTGCGGTGTGACGTCGGCCGTTGGGTATTGTGCGCTGTGAGCGCCGGGGAGGGATGATGTGTGATTGTTGCGCGCTGCTAGCAGGCAGGCAGAGTGAGCGGGTGTGGCGGACGGACGGGAAGTGGTGGTTTTTGTTTTTGGGTTGCGGGGCGAGAGGCAGGCGACCGACAAAGTTTGCTCGCGACGGAGAGATGTTAGTGGCCCTGAAAAGGGCCGTTTTTGTTTGGGCGGTGCGGTGCCGCGGCGCGGTTTAGGCGCGCTCGCCGCGGATGCGGCGCGCGAGCTGGATGTCCTTGGGCATGATGGTGACGCGCTTGGCGTGGATTGCGCACAGGTTGGTGTCTTCGAAGAGGCCGACGAGGTAGGCCTCGCTGGCCTCCTGCAGGGCCATGACTGCGGAGCTCTGGAAGCGCAGGTCGGTCTTGAAGTCCTGGGCGATCTCGCGCACTAGGCGCTGGAATGGCAGCTTGCGGATGAGCAGCTCTGTGCTCTTCTGGTAGCGCCTGATTTCTCGCAGGGCGACGGTGCCCGGCCTGTAGCGGTGGGGCTTCTTGACGCCTCCGGTGGCGGGCGCGCTCTTCCTCGCCGCCTTGGTGGCGAGCTGTTTGCGCGGCGCCTTTCCGCCGGTGGACTTGCGGGCCGTTTGCTTTGTGCGGGCCATAGCGGTAGCGGAGCGGCGTGCGTGGAGGTTAGGTGCGGCGCGGCGTCCGGTGCTGCCTTGACAACGGGCCCGCGCGCCTCCGTGCTGCGCTTATATGCCCTCGGTTGCGCGTGGTGGGGGGAGGGCGGGCCAGAGTCTATATAGGGGGGCGGCGGGCGCGCTGGGCGCAGACCGTAGCCGACTCGCCAGCCGCTGCAGCTGCTGTTTGTGCACGTTTTGCTTTGCCCGAGGAAGGATGACAGGCCGCGGCAAGGGAGGAAAGGGGCTCGGCAAGGGTGGCGCCAAGCGGCACCGCAAGGTGTTGCGCGACAACATCCAGGGCATCACGAAGCCCGCCATCCGCCGCCTGGCTCGCAGGGGCGGCGTGAAGCGCATCTCTGGTCTGATCTACGAGGAGACCCGCGGGGTGCTGAAGGTGTTCCTGGAGAACGTGATCCGCGACGCGGTGACGTACACTGAGCACGCCAAGCGCAAGACTGTGACGGCCATGGACGTGGTGTACGCCCTGAAGAGGCAGGGGCGCACCCTGTACGGTTTCGGCGGTTAGGCTGCGTCGCAGCGGGCGCTGGCCTTCCCGCGGCCGTGCTTGTGGGTGGGAGAGACTAGAAAACGGCCCTTTTCAGGGCCACCACACTGTTCGGAAGTTGAAAAGTGCGAAAGAGTCTGTGTTGTTGCTGCGTGTGTGCGCTGTGTTGTTTGTTTCTTTCTTTCTTTCTCTCTTTGTTTCTTTCTTTCCGTTTGAGCGACGTGATGTGACTGGGAGGGGAGAAGGAAAGGAAACGTGTCATGTGGCTGGCTGTGTGTGGAGCTGCTTCGTTTGTGTTTGTTATTGTGTGTCGATCGCGACGGAGATGGCGGGCTGTGTGTTGTTGTGCGAGAGGCGGTGATTATTTGCTTGCGTCGTTTGGCCCTGTGTGTTTGCGGCGGCGTTGGGGTTTCCGAGGCAAGGCGTGTGGGCATAGGCGGCCGGATCAGCTGTTTCGTTCGTGTCGACGGCCGTTGCGCGCGGGAGTGGAGGGCGGTGTGTCGACACGCCTCCCTTTAACAATGGTCATTATTGCTGCCGTTGTCGTTTGGAAGGCGACTGCGACCGTGCAAAATGTGTGCGTGTGTTGGGCCACACGGGCTGTGTGGACGACAAGATGGCGGACGTGCGCCGGCGGCGGCTGTGCTGTGAAAGTGCAAAGTTAAAACAAAACAAGGTGCGGCGAGGACGACTGAAATTTTGCTTTGGACGTAGGTTTGTGTGGTGGCCCTGAAAAGGGCCGATTGTTGTGGGCCGAGCAGAGCCGAGCCGGCAAAGCGCGTTGCGTGCAGGGGAGCACGCGGCGCTGCGATTGCCTGGCCTCCTTTAGGCCTTCTTCTCGGTCTTCTTTGGCAGCAGGACGGCCTGGATGTTGGGCAGGACACCACCCTGTGCGATGGTGACGCCCGACAGGAGCTTGTTGAGCTCCTCGTCGTTGCGGATGGCAAGCTGCAGGTGGCGCGGGATGATGCGCGTCTTCTTGTTGTCGCGGGCCGCGTTTCCGGCCAGCTCGAGCACCTCAGCCGCGAGGTACTCCATGACGGCGGCGAGGTAGACGGGCGCCCCGGCGCCGACGCGCTCTGCGTAGTTTCCCTTGCGCAGGAGGCGGTGGATTCTGCCGACCGGGAACTGGAGCCCAGCCCTGCTTGAGCGGGACTTTGACTTGCCCTTGACTTTGCCTCCCTTTCCGCGTCCGGACATGGCGATGGGCTAGCGACGGTGCACACGAAACGGAAACGAAAACGACCGGTGCGAGCGGCAGCGAGTCGAGCAGCGGAGTGCGTGCCGGCGCAGCCGGGGTGGGGGTGCTTTATGGGCTCGGGTGCGGCGGCCGGTTGCGCGCGCGCCCCATTGGTCGGCGGCCGCAACAGGGCGAGCTGGTAAAGGTGCGGCGGCGGCTGGCGGCGGGTGCCACTGTGTGGGGAGACGCTGACTAGAGCGGAGCGCTTGCTACTGGTGTTGCTGCTGCCGTACGCTCGTTCGAGATGCCGCCCAAGACTAGCGGGAAGGCCGCCAAGAAGGCTGGCAAGGCGCAGAAGAACATTTCGAAGGGCGACAAGAAGAAGAAGCGCAAGAGGAAGGAGAGCTATGCCATCTACATCTACAAGGTGCTGAAGCAGGTGCACCCTGACACGGGCATCTCGTCGAAGGCGATGAGCATCATGAACAGCTTCGTGAACGACATTTTCGAGCGCATTGCGGCCGAGGCTTCTCGCCTGGCGCACTACAACAAGCGCTCGACCATCACGTCCCGCGAGATCCAGACCGCTGTGCGGCTGTTGCTGCCTGGCGAGCTGGCCAAGCACGCCGTGAGCGAGGGCACGAAGGCGGTGACCAAGTACACGAGCTCCAAGTAAGGAGGTGGCTCTGGAATGGAAGGAAGGATGGAGAAGGCTCCTCCGTTGCGAGAGCGGCAAAACGGCCCTTTTCAGGGCCACCAACTTGCCTTTTGCGGGAAGGGCGGAATTGTTGTTGTTGTTTGTGTGGACGGCTGTGATGTATGTGTGCATTTTGATTGTGGGTGGGGGGGCGCGTCAAAGCGTGTTGCGGGGTACGGCCACGAGGTTGGTCGCCGTGGCGTGGAATGGTGGCACGCCTCGTTGGAGTGGTTTTGACCCATTGGTGTTGGTGTGTGTTACCTGTCTGCGAGGGGGGGGGACAGTGCGATCGGCGACTTTTGTGTCACCGTAACGACGGCCGTTTGCGGGTTTGTTTTTTGCACATCATACATGGCGAGGGTGAAATGTGAAATGTTTTTGTTTGGTTGTTTTTTTGTTTGTTTTTGCCGCCCACTATTCCCTTTGCTGTACGCCGAGTTTGACAATGGTGCGACGTAACTGCAGCGTGGAGGTGTGTGAGTGACGTTGAAATGAACGTGCCATTAAGACGCATTGTTGTTGTATTGTACTGTACGTGTACGGCGACACGCACGATGATGTACCATTCGACTCTGATTTTTGATAGCCGTGTCTGACTGATTGCGTACGACGCACGCACACCGATGTCGTCATTCAAGATGCACGCGTGTCCAGTGCAGTACAGTAAGCGCGACGCTAGACGACGACGACGGCGGCGGCGGCGGTCGTCGTTTGTTTGGCGAATGTCTGTACACGTGTTTGTCTGTGTCCATCCGGTATGTATTTGTTTGTTTGAAAGTGTTTTGTGTGTCGGTGACGTGGTCCGATCCGTCGCCCCCTTGAGTAACTGTCGATCGGCGCGATAGACCGGCGTCACGCAACTGAACCGAAGTCTTGGGCACACCCGTCATACTGTTGTACACCGTCGCGCTGAGAACGGTAACGAAAGGTTGACTTTGATCGGTCGAATGTCTGGGCAGAACGTGAGGAATGAGGCAAGAGTGCAAGGAGGGGGGGCAAAAGAGAGAGGAAGGGAAAAAGGGGAGAAACGCATTCGTAGAGCAACGGAACGTTCCCGTGTCGGAGGCGTATTGGAGCCGCACTGAAATGCGTTTAACGGCGGCGCGGCTGCAAGTGTCTGCCGTGGTGAACGTTACCTTTGACGGCTGCATTGGGCTTTGCCTTTGCTTTCGCTTTCGCTTTCCCGGATGTACGTAACGTTTGTTGATATGGTTCTGAGGAAGAGTGTATGACAGTGCCGTGCCGTCCATGTTCGTGTGCCCTCCCATTGTGTGTATGCTATTGTCTGTGTACTTGAATGATGTATGTAGGTGTTAGTGGACATGTTTTACCAGTGGGGGGAAATGGATCGTCGATAGTTGCCGTCACTCTGTCACGGTCGAGATGACGCACCCTCCGTACAGAAAGGTGTCGAGAAAGTGAGTGTGTGTGTGTGTGTGTGTGTGTGTGTGTGTGTGCGCGCGTCCGTGAATTGGCAGTGTTTGGAGGTGGGCGTGCCCTGCATGTGGCCCGGAAGGCTGTTCGTTTGGCGGTAGTGTTGTGTGGACAGGGGAGGGGCATGCGTAACGCTGCTGGCATGGCATTTCGGGAGATGGGAGGGGGCAAACGAGGAAACGAGGAGCGGCGGCCAAAGACGGGACGGGGAGGGGCGCGGTGTGGGTGGCTTGCGCCTGTGCTCGGCGTTGTGGTTTGTGCAAAAGAGGAGGAGAAAAACAATGAGTTGCCAGGGAGGGGAGCGGTGTTGTGTTGTGGTTGTCGTGGTGTAGCCGCAGACGCGGCTGTCAGTGAACGTGGCGAGACGGACGGACGGATGCGCGGAGGGGGCGGGGGCGGCGCATTTCGCCGGTGCCGTGCCGTGCCATGCCTGAAAGCCGCGTGGTCGCTGTGTTGTTGGTGGCGTGGGGGCGAGGAGAGTACCGTACGGGTGTGCTTGTGCGCCGGAAATGGCACACTGCGCCTGCCCGTCTTGGAGGCTGATGGCTGTGGTGTGGAAATGGGGCGCGGTGATGTTGAAGCAGTTGAAGAACAGAAAAGAAACCAAGAAAACGGAAGGCGTGATGCGGCGGTGGTGGTGAGAGCGGGAAAAACAAAACAAAACAAAAGAAAAAAAAAACAGCAAAAAAAAAGAAGGAAAAACAACAAGAAACAAAAAAAGAAAACAAAAAGTCTATCAATATTAAAATGTAAATGGAAATGGAAATGGACCCAGGTATAACCTCCCTGCACAAATAGCAGAGAGTCCGATGGTAATAAAAATGTGCCAGAATGTTAACGTCCCTACAAAACAAACCCAACGATAATATTAATGAAAGAATGAACCGTATGTAACATTGCAACAGACACAATGAAACCTGATAAATTGTATAAGGGCAGCAGCGTTGACCTTTGGCCCTGTATTCAGAATAAAAAGAGCCAAAGATCGTTACCCCAATGAAAAAGACACTGAAACACGTATGTAACATAGCAGCGATGGCGAGACATTGTAGCATCTGTGACCAGAGAGTTTGCGCTGGACTGCGCGAGTGTTGCGAGCGGTTCTCAGTCAGTCAGTCAGTCAGTCAGTCGTTGCGAGTCTGTAGCTCTGTGTAGTTGAGGGCTGTACTCTGTCGGTAGTCGTCGCGTGCAGTACGCTAATAGTCGTCATGCAGAGCGGTCGGTCAGTAGTAGGAGCCGAGTGCGGTTGTGTGATGTAGGCGGTCGGCAACACTGGTCAAGATGGTGAATAAGGTATACTGTTAATTAATATAATCATTAGATAATGAAAAATTTTTGTATTTATTGTAATTATTCTCCAACAAGTTCCCCAATAATAATTTGTATTTCAAAAGCATTTTTCAAACATTTAATTTTTTATTGAACTAAAGAGTTCGTTGCACTTCACATTTCATTCCACTTCTTTGAAGAAACATTTCACTAAAATCACAAAAAAAGAGAATATTATTATTTGCAATGCAGTTCCTCCAAGCGCTGCGCAACAACAAGAGCAGAAATGTGACATCCATTTATTCGGAGGTAAGACGTTAATTCTGATTGTTTTGCACAGGGCCAAAGACCGATATTTCGGTTTAATTGAAGTTTCTTGTCACTGAACGGACGTTAAATGTTGTGAAGAATTTATATTTGAGTCAGATTGCGAATTTCACATTTTC
>NW_026048145.1:55000-60000 GCF_023864345.2 Schistocerca serialis cubense | reverse complement strand
CTATCAATCTGTCAATCCTTCCGGTGTCCGGGCCTGGTGAGGTTTCCCGTGTTGAGTCAAATTAAGCCGCAGGCTCCACTCCTGGTGGTGCCCTTCCGTCAATTCCTTTAAGTTTCAGCTTTGCAACCATACTTCCCCCGGAACCCAAAAGCTTTGGTTTCCCGGAGGCTGCCCGCCGAGTCATCGGAGGAACTGCGGCGGATCGCTGGCTGGCATCGTTTATGGTTAGAACTAGGGCGGTATCTGATCGCCTTCGAACCTCTAACTTTCGTTCTTGATTAATGAAAACATACTTGGCAAATGCTTTCGCTTCTGTTCGTCTTGCGACGATCCAAGAATTTCACCTCTAACGTCGCAATACGAATGCCCCCGCCTGTCCCTATTAATCATTACCTCGGGTTCCGAAAACCAACAAAATAGAACCGAGGTCCTATTCCATTATTCCATGCACACAGTATTCAGGCGGGCTTGCCTGCTTTAAGCACTCTAATTTGTTCAAAGTAAACGTGCCGGCCCACCGAGACACTCAATAAAGAGCACCCTGGTAGGATTTCAACGGGGTCCGCCTCGGGACGCACGAGCACGCACGAGGCGGTCGCACGCCTTCGGCTCGCCCCACCGGCAGGACGTCCCACGATACATGCCAGTTAAACACCGACGGGCGGTGAACCAACAGCGTGGGACACAAATCCAACTACGAGCTTTTTAACCGCAACAACTTTAATATACGCTATTGGAGCTGGAATTACCGCGGCTGCTGGCACCAGACTTGCCCTCCAATAGATACTCGTTAAAGGATTTAAAGTGTACTCATTCCGATTACGGGGCCTCGGATGAGTCCCGTATCGTTATTTTTCGTCACTACCTCCCCGTGCCGGGAGTGGGTAATTTGCGCGCCTGCTGCCTTCCTTGGATGTGGTAGCCGTTTCTCAGGCTCCCTCTCCGGAATCGAACCCTGATTCCCCGTTACCCGTTACAACCATGGTAGGCGCAGAACCTACCATCGACAGTTGATAAGGCAGACATTTGAAAGATGCGTCGCCGGTACGAGGACCGTGCGATCAGCCCTAAGTTATTCAGAGTCACCAAGGCAAACGGACCGGACGAGCCGACCGATTGGTTTTGATCTAATAAAAGCGTCCCTTCCATCTCTGGTCGGGACTCTGTTTGCATGTATTAGCTCTAGAATTACCACAGTTATCCAAGTAACGTGGGTACGATCTAAGGAACCATAACTGATTTAATGAGCCATTCGCGGTTTCACCTTAATGCGGCTTGTACTGAGACATGCATGGCTTAATCTTTGAGACAAGCATATGACTACTGGCAGGATCAACCAGGGAGCTGCGTCAACTAGAGCTGAGCAGCCGGCCGCCCGGGAGTGTGTCCCGGGGGCCCGCGCGAACACGCAAGCGTCTCCGCTCAATTATTCTGCAAACAGGAGGAGGCTGAGCTCCCCTGCACAACACACCTCGAAACCCTCTCAGGTCCCGGCGGCGCGCAGCGCCGTCCTAAGTACTTGGTCGGGTTCGAGAGAGGCGCAATCGCCCGGAGTTAGGCGAGTAGACGCTTTAGGTGCGACCACCCGTGCTCCCAACTGAGCTTGCCGCTGCCGACAGAGGCCCGGGAGCGTGCTGTCGTGGCATTGCCGGCGGGAGACAACACGCGCCACCTACGGTGACCGGCAGCTCCAACGCCAGCGCCACAGAAGGACAAAAGCCCTACTTGGGTGCCGAAGCGAACTCTCCCAGCACAGCGCACGCGCCAACACGTCCGCACAGCTGCGATACAAACCACCTGCGAGAACCGCTGGGGCGACCGAGCAGCAGACGGCGTCGCGGCGCCGAGCGCCGGGCGGCGGCGCATCCTCAGCGCACAAAGTCCTCAATCGGACCAGCACACTGCAGATGGCCACCGCGCTTCGCACCGGGCCCGCGAGGACCTACTTTGGCCGCAAGGCGCCGCGAGCAGGGGGCGCCGGCGCGCAGCTGCGCCGCCTGCCGCGTCCGTCGGCCGGCGCGCCTGCCACCGGCCGCCCCCCCACCAGCCGGCTGTAGCGCGTGCGCCCACGCACCGCGCTGCCAGCACGCCGGGCGGCCCCCCCTCACCGGCCGGGGACGGTCCCACCCAGCCACCGCCGCGTATCGCCTCACACCCAGATCCCCTTTCACGTTCGTGGGCATGGTGGGGTCCCCTTTCACGTTCGTCGGGCATGGTGGGTATCCCTGAAACAACCGGTTAATAGCTCGACCGATCGTCGCCAACACTGATTCACCTCTAGCGAGAACAACCGCACCACAACGGGTTACCGGTTGTTCATTTGCGTAACGTCACCAGCAAACGTACACGTCCATCGCCATTTGCAACGAGTATTGCATGCCTGTGTCAGGTGTCACAACACACTACGTCTGCCCACATAGACGCAACAACATGTGCACGCCTAGAGAACACGTGGAAGGTAGACCCCGTACGTATGCGGTTGTCCATTGCGCGAACGACTGTCAGCCCGCCTCTGCAGCATGTCGCAGATGTGGAACGCGGTGCAACATGCTATCACGGTGTGTGAGAAGAGACGACTACGTCCGAATACACGCTCCACTACATCAACAGACTGCTCATGCTGATCGCCATCCAGGGCGTCCGTTCCTCCCACACGTCTGTATGGCGTACCACACTGCAATCCAGCTCTTATAGGGAGACGACACGTAGCTGCGTGCACAATATTTGGACTGTATGGTCCGCCGTTGCTAGGCGCTGTCGTCATACGGTCACATGGGCCACGATGTATCATTCAGTACATACGGAGCAATGTGCAGTACAGTTTGTGGGTTTTGCGTACATCGGCGGACAGGTGACAGGCCGTACCACAACGTAGGCTGAGTACGTCGGCATGCGAAGGGCATTGAACATGCAAACTTCTCACCGACCAGCTTGCGAAGGCAGGGGGGGAAGGGGGGGGGGGGCAATGTACGTCCTGCTGCTATCCACACTACAGTGTATAGCAGGAGCATGTGGAAAGTCAGCAACACCTGCAAGGTGTTTAACATGACGCGATACACAGGGGGACCGGGCAGTGCGAGTAGCGAACTATATTGCGAGGGTTGCGGTTAGGCAACACTACACTACTTTAACGGGTTGCATAACAATTACAGAGCAGGTTCAGCGACAACGTGCGTCAGGTTAAGGCGCAATATAGTTTAGGTTACGGCGCACTTTAGGTTAGGTTAAGGCACATTATAGGTTAGGTTAAGGCACAACATGGGTTACGTTAAGGCACAACATGGGTTACGTTAAGGCACAACATGGGTTACGTTAAGGCACAACATGGGTTAGGTTAAGGCACAACATGGGTTAGGTTAAGGCACAACATGGGTTAGGTTAAGGCACAACATGGGTTAGGTTAAGGCACAACATGGGTTAGGTTAAGGCACAACATGGGTTAGGTTAAGGCACAACATGGGTTAGGTTAAGGCACAACATGGGTTAGGTTAAGGCACAACATGGGTTAGGTTAAGGCACAACATGGGTTAGGTTAAGGCACAACATGGGTTAGGTTAAGGCACAACATGGGTTAGGTTAAGGCACAACATGGGTTAGGTTAAGGCACAACATGGGTTAGGTTAAGGCACAACATGGGTTAGGTTAAGGCACAACATGGGTTAGGTTAAGGCACAACATGGGTTAGGTTAAGGCACAACATGGGTTAGGTTAAGGCACAACATGGGTTAGGTTAAGGCACAACATGGGTTAGGTTAAGGCACAACATGGGTTAGGTTAAGGCACAACATGGGTTAGGTTAAGGCACAACATGGGTTAGGTTAAGGCACAACATGGGTTAGGTTAAGGCACAACATGGGTTAGGTTAAGGCACAACATGGGTTAGGTTAAGGCACAACATGGGTTAGGTTAAGGCACAACATGGGTTAGGTTAAGGCACAACATGGGTTAGGTTAAGGCACAACATGGGTTAGGTTAAGGCACAACATGGGTTAGGTTAAGGCACAACATGGGTTAGGTTAAGGCACAACATGGGTTAGGTTAAGGCACAACATGGGTTAGGTTAAGGCACACCATGGGTTAGGTTAAGGCACACCATGGGTTAGGTTAAGGCACACCATGGGTTAGGTTAAGGCACAACATGGGTTAGGTTAAGGCACAACATGGGTTAGGTTAAGGCACAACATGGGTTAGGGTTAAGGCACAACATGGGTTAGGTTAAGGCACAACATGGGTTAGGTTAAGGCACAACGTAGGTTAGGTTAAGGCACAACGTGGGTTAGGTTAAGGCACAACGTGGGTTAGGTTAAGGCACAACGTGGGTTAGGTTAAGGCACAACGTGGGTTAGGTTAAGGCACAACATGGGTTAGGTTAAGGCACAACATGGGTTAGGTTAAGGCACACCATGGGTTAGGTTAAGGCACAACATGGGTTAGGTTAAGGCACAACATGGGTTAGGTTAAGGCACAACATGGGTTAGGTTAAGGCACAACATGGGTTAGGTTAAGGCACAACATGGGTTAGGGTTAAGGCACAACATGGGTTAGGTTAAGGCACAACATGGGTTAGGTTAAGGCACAACGTAGGTTAGGTTAAGGCACAACGTGGGTTAGGTTAAGGCACAACATGGGTTAGGTTAAGGCACAACATGGGTTAGGTTAAGGCACAACATGGGTTAGGTTAAGGCACAACATGGGTTAGGTTAAGGCACAACATGGGTTACGTTACGGCACAACATGGGTTACGTTACTGGCACAACATGGGTTACGTTACGGCACAACATGGGTTACGTTACGGCACAACATGGGTTACGTTACGGCACAACATGGGTTACGTTACGGCACAACATGGGTTTACGTTACGGCACAACATGGGTTACGTTACGGCACAAATTAGGTTAGGTTACGGCACAAATTAGGTTAGGTTAAGGCACAAATTAGGTTAGGTTAAGGCACAAATTAGGTTAGGTTAAGGCACAAATTAGGTTAGGTTAAGGCACAAA
>NW_026048145.1:40000-45000 GCF_023864345.2 Schistocerca serialis cubense | reverse complement strand
GGGGCGACCGAGCAGCAGACGGCGTCGCGGCGCCGAGCGCCGGGCGGCGGCGCATCCTCAGCGCACAAAGTCCTCAATCGGACCAGCACACTGCAGATGGCCACCGCGCTTCGCACCGGGCCCGCGAGGACCTACTTTGGCCGCAAGGCGCCGCGAGCAGGGGGCGCCGGCGCGCAGCTGCGCCGCCTGCCGCGTCCGTCGGCCGGCGCGCCTGCCACCGGCCGCCCCCACCAGCCGGCTGTAGCGCGTGCGCCCACGCACCGCGCTGCCAGCACGCCGGGCGGCCCCCCCTCACCGGCCGGGGACGGTCCCACCCAGCCACCGCCGCGTATCGCCTCACACCCAGATCCCCTTTCACGTTCGTGGGCATGGTGGGTCCCCTTTCACGTTCGTGGGCATGGTGGGTATCCCTGAAACAACCGGTTAATAGCTCGACCGATCGTCGCCAACACTGATTCACCTCTAGCGAGAACAACCGCACCACAACGGGTTACCGGTTGTTCATTTGCGTAACGTCACCAGCAAACGTACACGTCCATCGCCATTTGCAACGAGTATTGCATGCCTGTGTCAGGTGTCACAACACACTACGTCTGCCCACATAGACGCAACAACATGTGCACGCCTAGAGAACACGTGGAAGGTAGACCCCGTACGTATGCGGTGTCCATTGCGCGAACGACTGTCAGCCCGCCTCTGCAGCATGTCGCAGATGTGGAACGCGGTGCAACATGCTATCACGGTGTGTGAGAAGAGACGACTACGTCCGAATACACGCTCCACTACATCAACAGACTGCTCATGCTGATCGCCATCCAGGGCGTCCGTTCCTCCCACACGTCTGTATGGCGTACCACACTGCAATCCAGCTCTTATAGGGAGACGACACGTAGCTGCGTGCACAATATTTGGACTGTATGGTCCGCCGTTGCTAGGCGCTGTCGTCATACGGTCACATGGGCCACGATGTATCATTCAGTACATACGGAGCAATGTGCAGTACAGTTTGTGGGTTTTGCGTACATCGGCGGACAGGTGACAGGCCGTACCACAACGTAGGCTGAGTACGTCGGCATGCGAAGGGCATTGAACATGCAAACTTCTCACCGACCAGCTTGCGAAGGCAGGGGGGAAGGGGGGGGGGCATGTACGTCCTGCTGCTATCCACACTACAGTGTATAGCAGGAGCATGTGGAAAGTCAGCAACACCTGCAAGGTGTTTAACATGACGCGATACACAGGGGACCGGGCAGTGCGAGTAGCGAACTATATTGCGAGGGTTGCGGTTAGGCAACACTACACTACTTTAACGGGTTGCATAACAATTACAGAGCAGGTTCAGCGACAACGTGCGTCAGGTTAAGGCGCAATATAGTTTAGGTTACGGCGCACTTTAGGTTAGGTTAAGGCACATTATAGGTTAGGTTAAGGCACAACATGGGTTACGTTAAGGCACAACATGGGTTACGTTAAGGCACAACATGGGTTACGTTAAGGCACAACATGGGTTAGGTTAAGGCACAACATGGGTTAGGTTAAGGCACAACATGGGTTAGGTTAAGGCACAACATGGGTTAGGTTAAGGCACAACATGGGTTAGGTTAAGGCACAACATGGGTTAGGTTAAGGCACAACATGGGTTAGGTTAAGGCACAACATGGGTTAGGTTAAGGCACAACATGGGTTAGGTTAAGGCACAACATGGGTTAGGTTAAGGCACAACATGGGTTAGGTTAAGGCACAACATGGGTTAGGTTAAGGCACAACATGGGTTAGGTTAAGGCACAACATGGGTTAGGTTAAGGCACAACATGGGTTAGGTTAAGGCACAACATGGGTTAGGTTAAGGCACAACATGGGTTAGGTTAAGGCACAACATGGGTTAGGTTAAGGCACAACATGGGTTAGGTTAAGGCACAACATGGGTTAGGTTAAGGCACAACATGGGTTAGGTTAAGGCACAACATGGGTTAGGTTAAGGCACAACATGGGTTAGGTTAAGGCACAACATGGGTTAGGTTAAGGCACAACATGGGTTAGGTTAAGGCACAACATGGGTTAGGTTAAGGCACAACATGGGTTAGGTTAAGGCACAACATGGGTTAGGTTAAGGCACAACATGGGTTAGGTTAAGGCACAACATGGGTTAGGTTAAGGCACAACATGGGTTAGGTTAAGGCACAACATGGGTTAGGTTAAGGCACAACATGGGTTAGGTTAAGGCACAACATGGGTTAGGTTAAGGCACAACATGGGTTAGGTTAAGGCACACCATGGGTTAGGTTAAGGCACACCATGGGTTAGGTTAAGGCACACCATGGGTTAGGTTAAGGCACAACATGGGTTAGGTTAAGGCACAACATGGGTTAGGTTAAGGCACAACATGGGTTAGGTTAAGGCACAACATGGGTTAGGTTAAGGCACAACATGGGTTAGGTTAAGGCACAACGTAGGTTAGGTTAAGGCACAACGTGGGTTAGGTTAAGGCACAACGTGGGTTAGGTTAAGGCACAACGTGGGTTAGGTTAAGGCACAACGTGGGTTAGGTTAAGGCACAACATGGGTTAGGTTAAGGCACAACATGGGTTAGGTTAAGGCACACCATGGGTTAGGTTAAGGCACAACATGGGTTAGGTTAAGGCACAACATGGGTTAGGTTAAGGCACAACATGGGTTAGGTTAAGGCACAACATGGGTTAGGTTAAGGCACAACATGGGTTAGGTTAAGGCACAACATGGGTTAGGTTAAGGCACAACATGGGTTAGGTTAAGGCACAACGTAGGTTAGGTTAAGGCACAACGTGGGTTAGGTTAAGGCACAACATGGGTTAGGTTAAGGCACAACATGGGTTAGGTTAAGGCACAACATGGGTTAGGTTAAGGCACAACATGGGTTAGGTTACGGCACAACATGGGTTACGTTACGGCACAACATGGGTTACGTTACGGCACAACATGGGTTACGTTACGGCACAACATGGGTTACGTTACGGCACAACATGGGTTACGTTACGGCACAACATGGGTTACGTTACGGCACAACATGGGTTACGTTACGGCACAACATGGGTTACGTTACGGCACAAATTAGGTTAGGTTACGGCACAAATTAGGTTAGGTTAAGGCACAAATTAGGTTAGGTTAAGGCACAAATTAGGTTAGGTTAAGGCACAAATTAGGTTAGGTTAAGGCACAAATTAGGTTAGGTTAAGGCACAAATTAGGTTAGGTTAAGGCACAAATTAGGTTAGGTTAAGGCACAAATTAGGTTAGGTTAAGGCACGATATAGGTTAGGTTAAGGCACGATATAGGTTAGGTTAAGGCACGATATAGGTTAGGTTAAGGCACGATATAGGTTAGGTTAAGGCACGATATAGGTTAGGTTAAGGCACGATATAGGTTAGGTTAAGGCACGATATAGGTTAGGTTAAGGCACGATATAGGTTAGGTTAAGGTACGATATAGGTTAGGTTAAGGTACGATATAGGTTAGGTTAAGGTACGATATAGGTTAGGTTAAGGTACGATATAGGTTAGGTTAAGGTACGATATAGGTTAGGTTAAGGTACGATATAGGTTAGGTTAAGGTACGATATAGGTTAGGTTAAGGTACGATATAGGTTAGGTTAAGGTACGATATAGGTTAGGTTAAGGTACGATATAGGTTAGGTTAAGGTACGATATAGCGTAGGTTCAGATACACATTGTTGTAGGGAAAGGTGTATTGGGGGGGGGGGCGGCAGGTTCGTTGATAGTGATTATCGTAATTGGATGCCTGCGGTATTATCCGATTTGTCACGTCAGGATGCACTTTTGGCTCATGACAGGCGGCGCTCCGATTCCATGGTTGTGGCAGATCTGTGTCTTTCATTCCTGCCATTGTTTGTGTGCTGTGACAGGAGGCAGTATTGTGATGTTGGGTGCACCACTGTGTAGGACATGTGTGGGTGTTCGTGGCTTAGCTGAGCAATGTGCGGATGTCGGAAGGGTGGGATATTGTGTTTTCTGGGTGGACCTCCCGGTCTGGTAATGATAGTGTGGATTGTGTCATGTGGCGGAGAGGATGCACTGGATGTTCTTCCATGCTGGTGGTTAGATATTGTGTGTGATAAGAGAGTAGTGTGTGATAAGAGTGTCTGGCTGACGTGTGGTTCTCATTGTGTGCAGAGTCTTTCAGCATGTATAGGGACGGTTGTATATATTATCTGTATTCTGATGGCTCTGCATCTATTACTAATCAGTGCCGTGTATACGGTTACTCTAGTTCCAGTCGAAACTGTTCTATCTCTGTACATTAGTGACACTGCGGCTCCACTATGTTGCCGCCCCTGTCGGCCGTTTCCCCCAGTGTATGGCTAATGATTATCAGCAATCAGTCTATTAGTCAATACCGGTAGTGTGACGACGTCAAATGTCCGGGATGGGGGAAGCTACACCCTTCCCGTGGGTCAGGGCCTAGAAAGACTCTTCCCACGCAGGAGACTCGGACTGTCGTTACTCTTCCGAGACATATATGTGCCCAGCGTTTTTTTGCGGCTGCGAGTGCAACGCCAGGAGGCTCGGACTGTCGTTACTCTTCCGAGATATATATTTGCCCAGCGTTTTTTGCGACTGCGAGTGCAACGCCCACGGGTGCCGACATGGATGGGGCGCTTCCTAGCTGATGGCTCAGCATGAGAATCCGTACAGTGAGCAATGCGATCGCGTCTGTAGCTTGTACGTGGTACAGCTCGCAGCTCATGAATAGGGACAGCGGGAATGTCGCATATTGGAAATATCTCTTCATGAAACGCATGTTATAGGTGTGAATTGCACCTTACGAGTGCGGGAAACGTCCGCCGTTCATCCGCTGGCGATGCGAGTTGGGCGGTTGGGGTGGGGCACGAACGGGTGCAGGTGGTGTGATTGCCGGTCCACGACTTCGTGCGGCAGAGGCACTGGCGTATGGGTGCTGTGGTCGACAGAGGCTGCATGCTTTGTGGGTGGCGTCGAAAGATGGGC
>NW_026048145.1:25000-30000 GCF_023864345.2 Schistocerca serialis cubense | reverse complement strand
ACGCGACTAGTTAGCAGGCTAGAGTCTCGTTCGTTATCGGAATTAACCAGACAAATCGCTCCACCAACTAAGAACGGCCATGCACCACCACCCACCGAATCAAGAAAGAGCTATCAATCTGTCAATCCTTCCGGTGTCCGGGCCTGGTGAGGTTTCCCGTGTTGAGTCAAATTAAGCCGCAGGCTCCACTCCTGGTGGTGCCCTTCCGTCAATTCCTTTAAGTTTCAGCTTTGCAACCATACTTCCCCCGGAACCCAAAAGCTTTGGTTTCCCGGAGGCTGCCCGCCGAGTCATCGGAGGAACTGCGGCGGATCGCTGGCTGGCATCGTTTATGGTTAGAACTAGGGCGGTATCTGATCGCCTTCGAACCTCTAACTTTCGTTCTTGATTAATGAAAACATACTTGGCAAATGCTTTCGCTTCTGTTCGTCTTGCGACGATCCAAGAATTTCACCTCTAACGTCGCAATACGAATGCCCCCGCCTGTCCCTATTAATCATTACCTCGGGTTCCGAAAACCAACAAAATAGAACCGAGGTCCTATTCCATTATTCCATGCACACAGTATTCAGGCGGGCTTGCCTGCTTTAAGCACTCTAATTTGTTCAAAGTAAACGTGCCGGCCCACCGAGACACTCAATAAAGAGCACCCTGGTAGGATTTCAACGGGGTCCGCCTCGGGACGCACGAGCACGCACGAGGCGGTCGCACGCCTTCGGCTCGCCCCACCGGCAGGACGTCCCACGATACATGCCAGTTAAACACCGACGGGCGGTGAACCAACAGCGTGGGACACAAATCCAACTACGAGCTTTTTAACCGCAACAACTTTAATATACGCTATTGGAGCTGGAATTACCGCGGCTGCTGGCACCAGACTTGCCCTCCAATAGATACTCGTTAAAGGATTTAAAGTGTACTCATTCCGATTACGGGGCCTCGGATGAGTCCCGTATCGTTATTTTTCGTCACTACCTCCCCGTGCCGGGAGTGGGTAATTTGCGCGCCTGCTGCCTTCCTTGGATGTGGTAGCCGTTTCTCAGGCTCCCTCTCCGGAATCGAACCCTGATTCCCCGTTACCCGTTACAACCATGGTAGGCGCAGAACCTACCATCGACAGTTGATAAGGCAGACATTTGAAAGATGCGTCGCCGGTACGAGGACCGTGCGATCAGCCCTAAGTTATTCAGAGTCACCAAGGCAAACGGACCGGACGAGCCGACCGATTGGTTTTGATCTAATAAAAGCGTCCCTTCCATCTCTGGTCGGGACTCTGTTTGCATGTATTAGCTCTAGAATTACCACAGTTATCCAAGTAACGTGGGTACGATCTAAGGAACCATAACTGATTTAATGAGCCATTCGCGGTTTCACCTTAATGCGGCTTGTACTGAGACATGCATGGCTTAATCTTTGGGACAAGCATATGACTACTGGCAGGATCAACCAGGGAGCTGCGTCAACTAGAGCTGAGCAGCCGGCCGCCCGGGAGTGTGTCCCGGGGGCCCGCGCGAACACGCAAGCGTCCGCTCAATTATTCTGCAAACAGGAGGAGGCTGAGCTCCCCTGCACAACACACCTCGAAACCCTCTCAGGTCCCGGCGGCGCGCAGCGCCGTCCTAAGTACTTGGTCGGGTTCGAGAGAGGCGCAATCGCCCGGAGTTAGGCGAGTAGACGCTTTAGGTGCGACCACCCGTGCTCCCAACTGAGCTTGCCGCTGCCGACAGAGGCCCGGGAGCGTGCTGTCGTGGCATTGCCGGCGGGAGACAACACGCGCCACCTACGGTGACCGGCAGCTCCAACGCCAGCGCCACAGAAGGACAAAAGCCCTACTTGGGTGCCGAAGCGAACTCTCCCAGCACAGCGCACGCGCCAACACGTCCGCACAGCTGCGATACAAACCACCTGCGAGAACCGCTGGGGCGACCGAGCAGCAGACGGCGTCGCGGCGCCGAGCGCCGGGCGGCGGCGCATCCTCAGCGCACAAAGTCCTCAATCGGACCAGCACACTGCAGATGGCCACCGCGCTTCGCACCGGGCCCGCGAGGACCTACTTTGGCCGCAAGGCGCCGCGAGCAGGGGGCGCCGGCGCGCAGCTGCGCCGCCTGCCGCGTCCGTCGGCCGGCGCGCCTGCCACCGGCCGCCCCCACCAGCCGGCTGTAGCGCGTGCGCCCACGCACCGCGCTGCCAGCACGCCGGGCGGCCCCCCCTCACCGGCCGGGGACGGTCCCACCCAGCCACCGCCGCGTATCGCCTCACACCCAGATCCCCTTTCACGTTCGTGGGCATGGTGGGTCCCCTTTCACGTTCGTGGGCATGGTGGGTATCCCTGAAACAACCGGTTAATAGCTCGACCGATCGTCGCCAACACTGATTCACCTCTAGCGAGAACAACCGCACCACAACGGGTTACCGGTTGTTCATTTGCGTAACGTCACCAGCAAACGTACACGTCCATCGCCATTTGCAACGAGTATTGCATGCCTGTGTCAGGTGTCACAACACACTACGTCTGCCCACATAGACGCAACAACATGTGCACGCCTAGAGAACACGTGGAAGGTAGACCCCGTACGTATGCGGTGTCCATTGCGCGAACGACTGTCAGCCCGCCTCTGCAGCATGTCGCAGATGTGGAACGCGGTGCAACATGCTATCACGGTGTGTGAGAAGAGACGACTACGTCCGAATACACGCTCCACTACATCAACAGACTGCTCATGCTGATCGCCATCCAGGGCGTCCGTTCCTCCCACACGTCTGTATGGCGTACCACACTGCAATCCAGCTCTTATAGGGAGACGACACGTAGCTGCGTGCACAATATTTGGACTGTATGGTCCGCCGTTGCTAGGCGCTGTCGTCATACGGTCACATGGGCCACGATGTATCATTCAGTACATACGGAGCAATGTGCAGTACAGTTTGTGGGTTTTGCGTACATCGGCGGACAGGTGACAGGCCGTACCACAACGTAGGCTGAGTACGTCGGCATGCGAAGGGCATTGAACATGCAAACTTCTCACCGACCAGCTTGCGAAGGCAGGGGGGAAGGGGGGGGGGCATGTACGTCCTGCTGCTATCCACACTACAGTGTATAGCAGGAGCATGTGGAAAGTCAGCAACACCTGCAAGGTGTTTAACATGACGCGATACACAGGGGACCGGGCAGTGCGAGTAGCGAACTATATTGCGAGGGTTGCGGTTAGGCAACACTACACTACTTTAACGGGTTGCATAACAATTACAGAGCAGGTTCAGCGACAACGTGCGTCAGGTTAAGGCGCAATATAGTTTAGGTTACGGCGCACTTTAGGTTAGGTTAAGGCACATTATAGGTTAGGTTAAGGCACAACATGGGTTACGTTAAGGCACAACATGGGTTACGTTAAGGCACAACATGGGTTAGGTTAAGGCACAACATGGGTTAGGTTAAGGCACAACATGGGTTAGGTTAAGGCACAACATGGGTTAGGTTAAGGCACAACATGGGTTAGGTTAAGGCACAACATGGGTTAGGTTAAGGCACAACATGGGTTAGGTTAAGGCACAACATGGGTTAGGTTAAGGCACAACATGGGTTAGGTTAAGGCACAACATGGGTTAGGTTAAGGCACAACATGGGTTAGGTTAAGGCACAACATGGGTTAGGTTAAGGCACAACATGGGTTAGGTTAAGGCACAACATGGGTTAGGTTAAGGCACAACATGGGTTAGGTTAAGGCACAACATGGGTTAGGTTAAGGCACAACATGGGTTAGGTTAAGGCACAACATGGGTTAGGTTAAGGCACAACATGGGTTAGGTTAAGGCACAACATGGGTTAGGTTAAGGCACAACATGGGTTAGGTTAAGGCACAACATGGGTTAGGTTAAGGCACAACATGGGTTAGGTTAAGGCACAACATGGGTTAGGTTAAGGCACAACATGGGTTAGGTTAAGGCACAACATGGGTTAGGTTAAGGCACAACATGGGTTAGGTTAAGGCACAACATGGGTTAGGTTAAGGCACAACATGGGTTAGGTTAAGGCACAACATGGGTTAGGTTAAGGCACAACATGGGTTAGGTTAAGGCACAACATGGGTTAGGTTAAGGCACAACATGGGTTAGGTTAAGGCACAACATGGGTTAGGTTAAGGCACAACATGGGTTAGGTTAAGGCACAACATGGGTTAGGTTAAGGCACAACATGGGTTAGGTTAAGGCACACCATGGGTTAGGTTAAGGCACACCATGGGTTAGGTTAAGGCACACCATGGGTTAGGTTAAGGCACAACATGGGTTAGGTTAAGGCACAACATGGGTTAGGTTAAGGCACAACATGGGTTAGGTTAAGGCACAACATGGGTTAGGTTAAGGCACAACATGGGTTAGGTTAAGGCACAACGTAGGTTAGGTTAAGGCACAACGTGGGTTAGGTTAAGGCACAACGTGGGTTAGGTTAAGGCACAACGTGGGTTAGGTTAAGGCACAACGTGGGTTAGGTTAAGGCACACCATGGGTTAGGTTAAGGCACACCATGGGTTAGGTTAAGGCACAACATGGGTTAGGTTAAGGCACAACATGGGTTAGGTTAAGGCACAACATGGGTTAGGTTAAGGCACAACATGGGTTAGGTTAAGGCACAACATGGGTTAGGTTAAGGCACAACATGGGTTAGGTTAAGGCACAACATGGGTTAGGTTAAGGCACAACGTAGGTTAGGTTAAGGCACAACGTGGGTTAGGTTAAGGCACAACATGGGTTAGGTTAAGGCACAACATGGGTTAGGTTAAGGCACAACATGGGTTAGGTTAAGGCACAACATGGGTTAGGTTAAGGCACAACATGGGTTAGGTTAAGGCACAACATGGGTTAGGTTACGGCACAACATGGGTTACGTTACGGCACAACATGGGTTACGTTACGGCACAACATGGGTTACGTTACGGCACAACATGGGTTACGTTACGGCACAACATGGGTTACGTTACGGCACAACATGGGTTACGTTACGG
>NW_026048145.1:10000-15000 GCF_023864345.2 Schistocerca serialis cubense | reverse complement strand
TTGGGTGCCGAAGCGAACTCTCCCAGCACAGCGCACGCGCCAACACGTCCGCACAGCTGCGATACAAACCACCTGCGAGAACCGCTGGGGCGACCGAGCAGCAGACGGCGTCGCGGCGCCGAGCGCCGGGCGGCGGCGCATCCTCAGCGCACAAAGTCCTCAATCGGACCAGCACACTGCAGATGGCCACCGCGCTTCGCACCGGGCCCGCGAGGACCTACTTTGGCCGCAAGGCGCCGCGAGCAGGGGGCGCCGGCGCGCAGCTGCGCCGCCTGCCGCGTCCGTCGGCCGGCGCGCCTGCCACCGGCCGCCCCCACCAGCCGGCTGTAGCGCGTGCGCCCACGCACCGCGCTGCCAGCACGCCGGGCGGCCCCCCCTCACCGGCCGGGGACGGTCCCACCCAGCCACCGCCGCGTATCGCCTCACACCCAGATCCCCTTTCACGTTCGTGGGCATGGTGGGTCCCCTTTCACGTTCGTGGGCATGGTGGGTATCCCTGAAACAACCGGTTAATAGCTCGACCGATCGTCGCCAACACTGATTCACCTCTAGCGAGAACAACCGCACCACAACGGGTTACCGGTTGTTCATTTGCGTAACGTCACCAGCAAACGTACACGTCCATCGCCATTTGCAACGAGTATTGCATGCCTGTGTCAGGTGTCACAACACACTACGTCTGCCCACATAGACGCAACAACATGTGCACGCCTAGAGAACACGTGGAAGGTAGACCCCGTACGTATGCGGTGTCCATTGCGCGAACGACTGTCAGCCCGCCTCTGCAGCATGTCGCAGATGTGGAACGCGGTGCAACATGCTATCACGGTGTGTGAGAAGAGACGACTACGTCCGAATACACGCTCCACTACATCAACAGACTGCTCATGCTGATCGCCATCCAGGGCGTCCGTTCCTCCCACACGTCTGTATGGCGTACCACACTGCAATCCAGCTCTTATAGGGAGACGACACGTAGCTGCGTGCACAATATTTGGACTGTATGGTCCGCCGTTGCTAGGCGCTGTCGTCATACGGTCACATGGGCCACGATGTATCATTCAGTACATACGGAGCAATGTGCAGTACAGTTTGTGGGTTTTGCGTACATCGGCGGACAGGTGACAGGCCGTACCACAACGTAGGCTGAGTACGTCGGCATGCGAAGGGCATTGAACATGCAAACTTCTCACCGACCAGCTTGCGAAGGCAGGGGGGAAGGGGGGGGGGCATGTACGTCCTGCTGCTATCCACACTACAGTGTATAGCAGGAGCATGTGGAAAGTCAGCAACACCTGCAAGGTGTTTAACATGACGCGATACACAGGGGACCGGGCAGTGCGAGTAGCGAACTATATTGCGAGGGTTGCGGTTAGGCAACACTACACTACTTTAACGGGTTGCATAACAATTACAGAGCAGGTTCAGCGACAACGTGCGTCAGGTTAAGGCGCAATATAGTTTAGGTTACGGCGCACTTTAGGTTAGGTTAAGGCACATTATAGGTTAGGTTAAGGCACAACATGGGTTACGTTAAGGCACAACATGGGTTACGTTAAGGCACAACATGGGTTAGGTTAAGGCACAACATGGGTTAGGTTAAGGCACAACATGGGTTAGGTTAAGGCACAACATGGGTTAGGTTAAGGCACAACATGGGTTAGGTTAAGGCACAACATGGGTTAGGTTAAGGCACAACATGGGTTAGGTTAAGGCACAACATGGGTTAGGTTAAGGCACAACATGGGTTAGGTTAAGGCACAACATGGGTTAGGTTAAGGCACAACATGGGTTAGGTTAAGGCACAACATGGGTTAGGTTAAGGCACAACATGGGTTAGGTTAAGGCACAACATGGGTTAGGTTAAGGCACAACATGGGTTAGGTTAAGGCACAACATGGGTTAGGTTAAGGCACAACATGGGTTAGGTTAAGGCACAACATGGGTTAGGTTAAGGCACAACATGGGTTAGGTTAAGGCACAACATGGGTTAGGTTAAGGCACAACATGGGTTAGGTTAAGGCACAACATGGGTTAGGTTAAGGCACAACATGGGTTAGGTTAAGGCACAACATGGGTTAGGTTAAGGCACAACATGGGTTAGGTTAAGGCACAACATGGGTTAGGTTAAGGCACAACATGGGTTAGGTTAAGGCACAACATGGGTTAGGTTAAGGCACAACATGGGTTAGGTTAAGGCACAACATGGGTTAGGTTAAGGCACAACATGGGTTAGGTTAAGGCACAACATGGGTTAGGTTAAGGCACAACATGGGTTAGGTTAAGGCACAACATGGGTTAGGTTAAGGCACAACATGGGTTAGGTTAAGGCACAACATGGGTTAGGTTAAGGCACAACATGGGTTAGGTTAAGGCACAACATGGGTTAGGTTAAGGCACAACATGGGTTAGGTTAAGGCACAACATGGGTTAGGTTAAGGCACACCATGGGTTAGGTTAAGGCACACCATGGGTTAGGTTAAGGCACACCATGGGTTAGGTTAAGGCACAACATGGGTTAGGTTAAGGCACAACATGGGTTAGGTTAAGGCACAACATGGGTTAGGTTAAGGCACAACATGGGTTAGGTTAAGGCACAACATGGGTTAGGTTAAGGCACAACGTAGGTTAGGTTAAGGCACAACGTGGGTTAGGTTAAGGCACAACGTGGGTTAGGTTAAGGCACAACGTGGGTTAGGTTAAGGCACAACGTGGGTTAGGTTAAGGCACAACATGGGTTAGGTTAAGGCACAACATGGGTTAGGTTAAGGCACACCATGGGTTAGGTTAAGGCACAACATGGGTTAGGTTAAGGCACAACATGGGTTAGGTTAAGGCACAACATGGGTTAGGTTAAGGCACAACATGGGTTAGGTTAAGGCACAACATGGGTTAGGTTAAGGCACAACATGGGTTAGGTTAAGGCACAACATGGGTTAGGTTAAGGCACAACGTAGGTTAGGTTAAGGCACAACGTGGGTTAGGTTAAGGCACAACATGGGTTAGGTTAAGGCACAACATGGGTTAGGTTAAGGCACAACATGGGTTAGGTTAAGGCACAACATGGGTTAGGTTAAGGCACAACATGGGTTAGGTTAAGGCACAACATGGGTTAAATTAGGTTAGGTTAAGGCACAAATTAGGTTAGGTTAAGGCACAAATTAGGTTAGGTTAAGGCACAAATTAGGTTAGGTTAAGGCACAAATTAGGTTAGGTTAAGGCACAAATTAGGTTAGGTTAAGGCACAAATTAGGTTAGGTTAAGGCACGATATAGGTTAGGTTAAGGCACGATATAGGTTAGGTTAAGGCACGATATAGGTTAGGTTAAGGCACGATATAGGTTAGGTTAAGGCACGATATAGGTTAGGTTAAGGCACGATATAGGTTAGGTTAAGGCACGATATAGGTTAGGTTAAGGCACGATATAGGTTAGGTTAAGGCACGATATAGGTTAGGTTAAGGTACGATATAGGTTAGGTTAAGGTACGATATAGGTTAGGTTAAGGTACGATATAGGTTAGGTTAAGGTACGATATAGGTTAGGTTAAGGTACGATATAGGTTAGGTTAAGGTACGATATAGGTTAGGTTAAGGTACGATATAGGTTAGGTTAAGGTACGATATAGGTTAGGTTAAGGTACGATATAGGTTAGGTTAAGGTACGATATAGGTTAGGTTAAGGTACGATATAGCGTAGGTTCAGATACACATTGTTGTAGGGAAAGGTGTATTGGGGGGGGGGGGCGGCAGGTTCGTTGATAGTGATTATCGTAATTGGATGCCTGCGGTATTATCCGATTTGTCACGTCAGGATGCACTTTTGGCTCATGACAGGCGGCGCTCCGATTCCATGGTTGTGGCAGATCTGTGTCTTTCATTCCTGCCATTGTTTGTGTGCTGTGACAGGAGGCAGTATTGTGATGTTGGGTGCACCACTGTGTAGGACATGTGTGGGTGTTCGTGGCTTAGCTGAGCAATGTGCGGATGTCGGAAGGGTGGGATATTGTGTTTTCTGGGTGGACCTCCCGGTCTGGTAATGATAGTGTGGATTGTGTCATGTGGCGGAGAGGATGCACTGGATGTTCTTCCATGCTGGTGGTTAGATATTGTGTGTGATAAGAGAGTAGTGTGTGATAAGAGTGTCTGGCTGACGTGTGGTTCTCATTGTGTGCAGAGTCTTTCAGCATGTATAGGGACGGTTGTATATATTATCTGTATTCTGATGGCTCTGCATCTATTACTAATCAGTGCCGTGTATACGGTTACTCTAGTTCCAGTCGAAACTGTTCTATCTCTGTACATTAGTGACACTGCGGCTCCACTATGTTGCCGCCCCTGTCGGCCGTTTCCCCCAGTGTATGGCTAATGATTATCAGCAATCAGTCTATTAGTCAATACCGGTAGTGTGACGACGTCAAATGTCCGGGATGGGGGAAGCTACACCCTTCCCGTGGGTCAGGGCCTAGAAAGACTCTTCCCACGCAGGAGACTCGGACTGTCGTTACTCTTCCGAGACATATATGTGCCCAGCGTTTTTTTGCGGCTGCGAGTGCAACGCCAGGAGGCTCGGACTGTCGTTACTCTTCCGAGATATATATTTGCCCAGCGTTTTTTGCGACTGCGAGTGCAACGCCCACGGGTGCCGACATGGATGGGGCGCTTCCTAGCTGATGGCTCAGCATGAGAATCCGTACAGTGAGCAATGCGATCGCGTCTGTAGCTTGTACGTGGTACAGCTCGCAGCTCATGAATAGGGACAGCGGGAATGTCGCATATTGGAAATATCTCTTCATGAAACGCATGTTATAGGTGTGAATTGCACCTTACGAGTGCGGGAAACGTCCGCCGTTCATCCGCTGGCGATGCGAGTTGGGCGGTTGGGGTGGGGCACGAACGGGTGCAGGTGGTGTGATTGCCGGTCCACGACTTCGTGCGGCAGAGGCACTGGCGTATGGGTGCTGTGGTCGACAGAGGCTGCATGCTTTGTGGGTGGCGTCGA
>NW_026048145.1:0-5000 GCF_023864345.2 Schistocerca serialis cubense | reverse complement strand
TTTTCTAACTTCTATAATTTCTCTTTTATATCTCTCCCTTAGTTGTCTGTATATACGCAGTCTATGCTCCCTGTCTTGTGGGTTAAATGTGCGCTGATACCTGCGTCTTGCCCTGCGCGTAGCCTGACGTAGGTCACTTAGTTCTGGAGTCCATGGTGCCGGGTGCACGCTTTGGACTCTGCTTCTCTTTGGTACGACTGCTTCTATTACTTCCTTTATACTTTGAACTATCTGCTCCGCTGTTTCATCAACCTCGAGATCCTCATCCAGCTCTGGCGGGCTGTACTCCCGGGAGAGTCTTTCCCAGTCTACCTTTTTATAGTCATATTCTGAAAGCCATTCCTGTGGCGCCACATTCTGTTCTGATTTTAGTATATACTTTATTACATTATGATCACTGGTCGTTGCATTCTCCAATACCTCCCATTTATCTATTTTATTGGTAGCCCTGTTATTTGCCAGTGTTACATCTATATTTGTTTTTGCCCCTGCTCTATTTGAATATGTTGGTATCTCGCTAGGTGCGTTTATTATATCTAGATTTAATTCACTTATTGCATCTTCTAATTCCTGACCTTTTTCGTCTTGTTCTCCGCTGTGCCACAGGAATGACTTTGCGTTTGCATCCATTGCTATGATTACTTGATGGCCCTGTAGAGTTCTACATATTTCCTTTAGTTGTTCTAGGTACATAGTTATTGGCTCTCTATACTGACAATATATTGATACTAAATACCACTTAGTGTTTTTGGCGTGTACTTCGATTGTTACAACATGTTCATTTGTAAATTGATTTAATACTATTGTTCTTATATTACTATTTAAAATTACTATTGCAGACATTGGTCTTTCTCCCTTCATGATTATTTGAGCCGTGGCTGTCATTCCTGGGATTTTACCCTCCCGGGAGTACGGTTCTTGCAAGCATAGTATGTCAGCTTTAAGTTCTTCTGCTAATTTACGCAACTCGTAGTTTACTTGTACGCTTCTCATTGTATTAATTTGGAGAACTAAAAGATCCATTACGGATGATATGTATGGTAATGATCTTCTGGCCATGTCTTATTGGGGTCAAATCCTATTCGGCCGTATGTTGTTACCATTTGTATATATATATTTTCCAAATTGTATTTTACGCCTCTTCTTTCGTATACTTGCTTTACTATTTCCTGTAATTGTTCGTGTTCCGTGGGGATTCCGGCCGCGGCTAGTAGATAGGGACAGTATTGTACATGGGTTCGCTGGTTAGGGGGTTACCCCACACCAGAGAGGAATTGTCATTAGGGATACCAGAGCTCTCGCTCATACTCCCTTCTAATTCTCTCCATGGTCCACAATCTAGCTACTTTCTGCAAGGGAACTGTCTTGGAAAAACTACCCCCAGTGTGGGGGAATGGACCCTCCGTGGAGGAGCACCTTTAGCCACCCATTGGGTGCCCACGGGGAACCACGTGGAGGCGGTGCCGCCATCCCTGGCATCGACCCTTATGCCAGAGATAAAGCATCCAAGGGCAGCATAACATTTGTATGGGAGGTTTGCCCTCCAGCCTGGCCAGTCCTGCACACTGTTGCACACTGGAAATTCAGGATTTGGGCCAAGTTTCCCTCTTATTCGTTATAACATGCATGTTGATGTTCATATGACACTGTACTTTTATGATACTATATTATGTCTAATTATATATATATATTTTTTAAATTATTTCTCTTTGAATTTACACAAGTTTTCTTATGGTCTGATCACTTATCTTTATTGCACTATACCGATTAATTACTAGTTCCTATGTCCTTGCTACATAGTTTGATGCCAGGAGAGGCCACTGGGGTCCTAATTGTTTGTCATCTTGCTTCCGGTTCAGGGTTGCCCACTTTCTTATTTCTATAATATACCTACTTATTACTAACTTACATTTATTTTTATACTGGGTAATTGATAACCAGGCAAAGTCACTGGAGTCCATTCATTTATCTTATCTACTCTATTTCAGTTAAAATTCTAGTTACTTCTCTAACTTCAAAGGCTTCCTCAGCAAACAGTTTTATTGCATTGTATGTTTCACTGGTTTCCAGTAGCAATTGTTTTGACTGGAAAGTTGTTTCACCCACTGCTGTTATGAGTCTGTGCCTCTGTTCTTCGTAGTGTCTGCATACATAGAGGATATGGTCGGTGTCCTCCTCTTCTCCACATGTGCACATTGGGTCTGCTTCAATTGTGAGTTGATGCAGCTTCTTCCGGAGGCCATGTCCAGTGAGCAGGCAGGTGAGTGAGTATGATGGTGTCACCGTTTTACGCCAGCCTGTCTGCCAGTGTGAGACTTTTGGAGTCCATTCATATGAGGCCCTTCCATTTTCTGAGCCTTCCCACCTTGCTTGCCATTCCTGTTGTAGCATGCAATCAATTGCCTTTTCTGGTCTCGTTCGAGGTGTCTGTGGCCTCGGTACTGGAAACCCTGCAACAGTTCCAACCATACCATGTCTGATGTGGTACAATAGGGCTGCCCTTATTACCTCAAGGTCCAATGGGAAGCATCCAGAGAGTACCTGTAGGGCTTCATTTGATGTTGTCCTGCAGGCTTTTGTCATCTGCAATAGGAAAGGTCTCTGGATTGAGTAGAGTATCCTTTGGATGTACTTATTCTTCGCTCTTTCCCCCCAAGCTGCAGCACCGTATTTACAAATTGACAGACAGAGACCACTGTATATTAGTTTCAATGATCGTCGTTTTAAACCCCACTCTGATCTGGTGACCCGTATTAATGCACCTGATATTGCACCCAGCTTCTGTTGGATTCTCTTCACATGTGGAGTGAATGACAGCTTCTCGTCCAGCGTAACGCCCAGGTATGTGAATTCTTTCACAAACTTGATGTTCTGCCCTTCGAATTTTACTTGTGGTGGCCTCTCCCTATCAAAGTGTCCTTTTAATGTCATTGCTACAGTCTTCGGTTTGGAGATTTGCAGTTTATTTGTCTTGGCCCAGTCTCCAATCTCTCTCAAGGCTAGTGTCGCCTGGTCCTCAAGTTGCTTCCGGCTGTTGCCTCGAGTGATGATGGCGAGGTCATCTGCATAAGCTACTTTGGTCCATTGGTTCCCTTCTTTTTCCGCTACTATTTCATCAAAAACTAGATTCCAAAGAAAGGGACCACAGATGGAGCCTTGTGGACACCCTTTTGTGACTAATTTTTCGGTTGTGCCAGCACTTGTTTGCACTATGGCCTTCCTATTTGTGAAATAGTTTTCTATTAGTCTATATATGTTTATTGGGCAGCCTATTTCCCGTAGTCGCCTCATGACACTTGGCCACCATAAATTGTCAAACGCACCAGCGATATCCACAAAGATGGCCATGACATACTTCTCCTCACATACAGTATTGTGTAGCACCTGTCTAATAGCCATCTCTGTGGATGCACCTTTCCTGAACCCAAACTGGTTTGGGGCTTTAAGACCTGAGGTTTCGTATTGTTCCTCCAGGCGCCATACCATTAATCTCTCAAGTACTTTCGCTAGTATAGACAGTAGACATATGGGCCGATATGATTTTGGTTCATCTCTAGGCTTTCCATGGGACTTGAGCAATATGCACACTAGTCCTTTTTTCCATGACTCTGGTACAGTATGT
The DNA here is from genome assembly GCF_023864345.2 of Schistocerca serialis cubense. NCBI lineage: Eukaryota > Metazoa > Arthropoda > Insecta > Orthoptera > Acrididae > Schistocerca > Schistocerca serialis. The sequence goes on along the minus strand of NW_026048145.1, from coordinate 1,378 downwards.
TCACGAAGGCAAGAGTTGAATATATCCATTATAAGAGCTGGATGTGTGCGCCATATTCTTTTGATTATTAGGTCATCAATACCATCAGGACCTGTAGCTTTCTTCGGTTTACATGCTTTGATGGCAGCGTCCACTTCCTCTCTCGAAAACTCTGGTGCGTTTTCTGTACTGCTGTACCTTATGTTTTCCACTTTAACTTCTTCCTGATGAGCTGTATCCTCTTCTGGTTTGTCATCGGGCAGAAGTGAGCACAGTAGATGCTGGATTGTGTCCTCCCACGTCATTGTTTGGGTCTGGTTTGGAAGTTTTATGTTGCTGAGGACGTTTTCTGTACCTGTTTTTGGTCGGAGTATTTTTTGAGTTGCTGCCCAGGGATTGTTGTTGTCACAGTCAGATACCCACTTCTTCCATGCATCCTCTTTAGCAATGGTGATCTGTTTCGTGTATTCATTTCGTTTTATTTTGTACTCTTGTTTTGCTGCTTCGATTTCTTCTGCAGTTCCATTTCGGCGGGCATTTTGCAGGGTTCGTCGTGCTGTCGTTGTGTTTTGTCGCTGTAGTCTAAGTGTCTCGTTCCACCATGGTATAGGGTGCTGTAGCCAGGTTTTTCTTCTCATCGATTTTTTGCAGCTAGCTCGTACTGCCCCTTCCAGGCATCGAACCTTCTCATTAACATCCATTGCTTGGATATTCTCCAGGTATTCTACTTCCTTCGCAAAGCACTGATCAAAAATTGCCCATTTCGCAAATTGTGTGTTATATTTTTCTTGCACTATAGCTGTTCTGTTTCTCTGTTGTGGGGCAACTTCATATGTTATGGCCCTGTGATCGCTGGTTGTCCATCCCCCATGAACCTTCCATTTAGTTGTTGTTCTAGCCACAATTGTTGTACAAATAGTGAGGTCTATGTTACTCTCTCCATTTGGTCCACTGAAAGTTGTTAATGGAGATTCCTCATTCAGTAGTACAAGACCATGCTGGTAGATGAAGTCTTCCATCTTCCTACCATCCCCATTTGCCATATCACCATACCATAATGGGGATGTCGCATTTGCATCTAGGCCTATAATTACTGGTTTTCCAGCCAAGTTGTGCAGTATGTCCTCAAGTTTATTTAGGAAGCGGTCAATAGGTTCACCATACTGGCAGTACGCACACACCAGGTACAGTTCTCCAAAGGCTCCACTTATGCTTGCCGCACATGTATGTGTATCAGATAATGTGGTTAGCTGGAGAACATTTAAGCTCTTAGTACGAATGATTATAGCTGCCTTTGGTGTTCCATGTTTGGAGCTGTAAACCATTCGATAACCTGGTGGATAACCTGTGATTTTGTCATCTAGTGTGTATGGTTCCTGTACCAGTAGTACATCTAACT
>NW_026048144.1:0-32171 GCF_023864345.2 Schistocerca serialis cubense | reverse complement strand
CCTCCGTTTTCACTTACTTAATAAAATCGACATTACTAGCTAGAAAGTTCAACTGCCGACGTTGCGGAAGGCTAGCACCAACAATCAATGGCTGGGGCACTGACAAAGCTCTGTGGGCTGCAGAAGAGGGAGAATCAACAGAAAAATACATTCGGCTTCTACGTTACTAAGATCTGCAAGCATAATTAAATACGTTCAAAGTCAATACAATGTCATTATTTGGCGATTTCGTGTAACCAGCGCTGGTATTCGAGTGACGTGGCGGAACATGGGGGGTCGACCCGTTTGGAAGTCATCCAGAGACGTATGTGCCACGTTTGTGAAAAAAGGCGTAACTTAAGCAGTGCTGTTTAAGCGAGATTTTGTCATCGTGCACCGTCATTCATGCCAGAGATGAGCCGACTTGAGCGCTGACCGCTTTCCCAGGAGTTCAATACTTACTTAGTCCTCTGATAAAATGATTGTGCTACAAAAGGTAAAATGATGGAATGTGGTGGTAGTGTGCTTTACCTTTAAAATACAGTAAAAAAACCCGGAACCGGTAACCGCATTTCGAAAACCGATATGATAGTGTTTACATGACGAACCACAAGCGGTGGTGAAAGATCGGTTTGTGAAAAACACACTCGGTAGGCATACGTAGAACTGCTAAGGAATGTTTTACTTTTTGTTTCACGCAATGAAAGTAAATATTAACATACCTTTCCTGTTACAAAACGGAAACACAGGGAAGCAAAGATTTTATTTTTACGCTTAACATTTCTCCCGCTTTCGATATTTACAATTCTCAACAAAAGGCTATCAGAATTTTCGTGTGCACTATTATATACAATGTCGGTGATCGCCGCGTGTCACAAGATGCCCAGTAGACATGTTACTCTTTTCCGCGCTGTTTATTTCTTTTTAGCGTCTTATTGTTTATATCACTGCCGGACACTGCAAGGTCGCCTACTGCCATCTGTCGACCAACGGCTGCACTGCGTCCTCCGAAACTCCTTTCGCAGTCAACGTCTTCTGCCACGCGAGGCGCCAATAGAACGTCTTTCCATATCGCTGGTTCGGCGCGAATCACGCATTTTCGTGAAATGAATAAAAAAAAAAATAGAAATCTGTTTTTGTGTGCGTCGAGAGAAGGCTAAGGTCTTTTAGCATGAAAGGAGGTAACACGAAATATGAAATAACTGTGAGCGAACAAGACTGCCACGTCACAGAGACAGGCGGCTGCGATTTTAAATCCGTCAGCACACAGCGCCAGAGAGTATCGCATAACGCAGTCTGGCGGTGTGGAATAAACTTTGGATTGCCTTCGTACGACCGTAGCGATGGCCAGCGCTTTCAAATAAATTTGTATTACAGATATGGGATAAGTTGATTTTTTTGTACTTCCTTTGTAGAGAATGGAAATAAATAGATTCCGTTTTTCGTCACAGCTTTCAACACTTCACAGAACGTTTTTTCTCGTCCGAGGTAAACTCTGAATTGAATATCGGGTTCGAGGCTACTCGCTAAGAACTGTTACTTCCATCAGTTTAAAATAATAGTCTACGTTGCATTAATTTTCATTTAGCTCTTCGGAATGCAGATAACCATTCATGGCATGGAGTAACAAGAGGCATCAGTCATTACAACCAACGTTGGAAGAAAGGTTATGTGACTGGAAAAGGAGCTAAGTTCACAATCGGCGGCAGACTGCAAAGAAAGCGGTCGTGAAACACGGACTGGGAGCGACTGTCATTTGGCAAACCTTGAAACGGAAAGTCTAAAATACATAAACTGGGTATAAAGGCCGTGCACGTTCTGTAATAATCTGTGGACGGCGAAACAGCTCACTCTGGACAGATTACAATGGCGTAACTGATCAGAGACTACTGGGCGCGCACGTTGCAATCGGCAGTATATGCGGGGATGAGCTATGGGCGGAGTTTCGGACATACGTTCGCCGCTTCAAGTAGGGAGAGATTCCGACGCGTATCTTAAACAGAGATAAGGATTGACGTCTGTCTTTTTCGTAGAAAATTAAGTTCTGCGTGTAAATTACAAAGACATGTTATGTACCTAATACTTCTAGAGATGTACCTGGTAAAAAGGTCCAAGTTTCGAAGGTACGCGTGATTTGCTTGACGCTAACTGAGCGTAGAAAGAGGAAATGGGGCAACTAGCAAATAAGCTATTGATAAAAATTGAATGTAAAATTGTAATAGTAATGCCCCTCGTAGGGGAGTATTATACAACACGTTTCATTTGTTTATACCGATCACAAAAAAAACTTACTAACGTTTCAGGTATGAGCAAATAGTGAATTGATCAAATGTAGCGAAACACGTTGTGGGTGGTCAACCGAGACAGGGGTGCCGTGTGACGTCACACCTCAGTGTGGGCTGCTGTGCGGTTGCTACGGCTGTAGACGCGCCTCAGCCGCTGTGGTCACGGCCAAGGCTTCATGAACCACTCGGCTGCAACGGTAGCTCTGTGTTGCCACTATTCTACAGCCAAATCTCGGCACTGACTGGTTGTTTGTTGTTGTTGCCACCAAAATTGCAGCAATTATTCACACTGTGCAGTATGTAATTCGGTTGGCCCTCTTACTAAATATTGAGTTCATAAAGTTACAGATGAATTCCATACAGAAGTAATCACATAATCATTCCTATGCCGCAACAGAAAATGCTCTGACTGTAGAAATTGTATCCTGGATGATTGCATGCTAAACGCAAAACTGCTATTTTGCTCGTTCTTTACCTAAGAAAGATACGATAGTAGTAATACAAACAGACAACTTCGACATGAGTTATGGCCTCAGTTCAGCTCATAAGAAGTAGTCAGAATCAGTTGGTCTGTAAAATGAGAAGTGGCAAGGACGAAAACTTTACTCAGTTTGTCCATCGAGGGTATATTGCAGATTCCTGTGATAGCTCTCAGTTCCACTGCGTAGTTTATTGTTTAAAATTGTCATAGCATTAAACCACCAGGATCGTTGAGTTTGACTACTAGTTGCCGCTTTCGTTACTTCTTTCCATTTTCATTTATATCGTAGAATCCCTTATACTTGGAGGCTATTTGAATTTAACTGCCACCATTCCGTGGCGGCAACAGCAACAATCGACCGCTGATGCAGCGATAGAGCTCTGTGGGTCGCACAGTACGGGAAACGGTCGGAGAAACGAGACGAGACATATTCATTGCTGCTTTCTGCAATTGTGATTAATATCGAAAGTAGCACACGTTTAATACAATAGCTTTACAAGAATGTGATGCATGTATCGTAATCAAAGTCTTAACTGTATTGTTCGCCGAAACTTTCAAAAATGACCATTCTACGTGAATCTATTGTGAAACGAATCAAAATTATATACACCTCTTAACCGAGCCAGTCAATTTACTTCCTCGCATCGTCAGTCAGGATGACCGTGTGTAAATAGTGTCTTTGCATTAAGCATTTAGAAGATGTTCACTACAACAACAACTTGCAATGTCATTTTACTTAGGAAATTTATACTATCTCAGCGAAGAAGAAGTGAATGATGTCGATGTGTGTAGGTTACCTAGCCCCATAAACTGAGTAGCTGTGACGTAAAGTCTTTATGTTATCTCGTTATATGCATACGACAGAGTAACGAATCTGCCCCTTGGATGGGGGCAGTGTACTGATACGAATTGTTAAGCTCTGTCTGTGGAAACACATAATCGCTTTTAGTTTCTCCTGACCAGAGACTACTTTCATTCTACTTACTAACAGTGACAACAATATCGGAAGGTGGTAAATGTTTCCCATTTTCCTTAATGTAGGTGAGCGACAAGAATAAAATACTTGCTGTAAGCTACACAATGGCGATATCGAGACATTAGTATGAACCATGCAACAGAATTCTTTGCGGAGGTTTCAAACACATGGTGGCATTACACTAGGCCCTGAATCACAGCTATCGAACTGATTCGGTCAATTTAAGAGTTTCACATGTGTGTCTGTGCACGATTTTCGCTGCATGCTTACTAAGATTGCAAGGGGGGACGGGAATGGTTACCTCATCCAAACCAAGCGACAGAGGTAGATACGTATGTGACACTTATCCATAGCTTTCATACTGACTGCATGCGATGAAAGAGTTGAATTTATGAAAATGTGATACATTATGAATCCATAAACAGCATAGAGAGCTCCCTAAAAGCAAGTACCTTGAAAGACTTTATGTATGAGCCAAACATTGATATTATTCTAGTTACAGAAGTAAAGGATACTGCACTACACGTTGTATTGGGATATAGCGCTGTAATTAATGCTGGAACTGGAGATGAATTAGAGACCGTGATACTCGCGAAAGAGGGCATAATAGTGGATCACGTTGAAAACTCACATGTAATACAGTTGTAGCTTGTACTGTTTACAACACCTGGCTATTTAATATATATGTTCAACCTGGTAGCAGTAAACTACGTAAACGAGCAGAGTTCCTTTAATTACAAAATTGTCCCTCTCTTCAGATTTCATTAAGGTAATATCATTTTGGCAGAAGATATGAAAGGCATTCTACGTCCAAGAGGTCAATCTCCTAATAGGAACTCTTCTATTGAATTATAAAACGTAAGACAAGAGTACCATTAAATTAAACACGTAGAGCATAAAACAGCGACATGGCTGGGTTTACATTAATTATTAACTGCTTGGAAGGTCGCTCGTACAGGCTACACCTGTGGAACAGAGACCAACGTGCTGCACACAGAAGTGTGGCGCAGCAGCTGCACTGAGCACGCTGCACTCGCGTGCACAGCTGATGTGGAGCGACAGCGCGCCCACCACACCAGAAGTCATGACGGACGGAACCTCAACCCTGCACACCTACTGCCAGATGCCGAATGCTGCGACCGTTCCCGCAAAAATATGCAGGAATGGGAAGGTAACTTCACATCCTATATTTCTTTCCTCAGTTTGTGGACAATATGCACGAAAGTAAACTGTCTCCAGAAGGTGTGCTGCCTTTGGGATATGTGCTGTCCTTTGGAGGAGGGCTGCATTTAGGAAATGTGCTGTCTTTGCAAGGTGTCCTGCATTTGCAATGTGTGCAGCCTCCACAAGGTGTGCTGCCTTTGCAAGGCAGTTGTTCTTTGCAAGGTGTTCTCCTTTGCAAGATTTTGTGCCATTGCATTCTGTCCTGTCTTCGCAAGGTGTGCTACTTTCGTGAGGTGTGCTGCCTTTGCAAGCTGTTCTGCCTTGACACAGTGTGTAACCTTCGCAAGGTTTTCTGCCTCTACTATCAGAAGTTGTGCTACCTTCACAAAATGTGCTGGCTTCTCAAGGAGTGCTGCTTCACAAGAAATGCTGCATTAGCTAGGTGTGTTGCCTTCACAATATGTGCTGCCTTTGCAAGGTTACCTTGCGGAAGCTGCATATCTGGTGAAGGCAGTCAACCTCTCGAAAGTAGCAAACCTTGCGAAGGTAGCACAGCATGCAAAGGAAGAAGACCATGTGAAGAAATAAGACACTGCAAAGGCAGTACATATTGTGAAGGAGGGCCAACTTGTGAAGGCAGCACACCTTGTGAAGCCAGTACACTGTATAAATGCAGCATACCGTATGAAGGCAGCACACATTGTGAATAAGCCGGCCGCGGTGGCCGACAGGTTCTAGGCGCTTCAGTCAGGACCTGCGCAACTGCTATGGTCGCTGGTTCGAATCCTGCCTCGGGCATGGATGTGTGTGATGTCCTTAGGTTGGTTAGGTTTCAGTAGTTCGAAGTTCTAGGTGACTGATGACCTCAGATGTTAAGTCCCATAGTGCTCAGAGCCATTTGAACCACATTGCGAAGACAGAATCACTTGTGAAGGCTGCAAACATTGCAAAGGCAGCACACATTGTGAACATAGCACACTTTGCTAAGGCAGCATACCTTGTGAAAGCTGCACAGATTGCGAATGCTGCACACCTTGAAATCACTGCAAGCATTGCAAATACTACAAATTTTATGAAGGATGCACACCTTGTAAAGGCTGCATACCCTGCAAAAGCAGCACATGCTGCAAAGGCGGCACACAATGAAAATGCAACACATGTTCAAGTGCAGCACAGACTGCAAAGAGGCACATGCAGCAAAGGAAGCACATGCTGCAAAGGCAGCACATGCTGCAAAGGCAGCACACATTGAGAAGCCTGAAACACACTGGAAAGGCAGCACAAACTGGAAAAGCAGCATATACTGGAAAGGAAGAACACAGTGGAAAGGCGCAGACATTGGTAAGGCATCACAAACTGGATAGGCAACACTCACTGGAAACACAGAACACACTGCGGAGCCACATCACTTGAAAACCACACACAATGTGAGGCAGCACACGCTGCGACTGCAGCCTTACCAGTGTGTGATGCCTTTTCAGTACGTGGTGCCTTTCCAATGTGGTTCAAAATGGCTCTGAGCACTATGGGACTTAACATCTATGGTCATCAGCCCCTAGAACTTAGAACTACTTAAACCTAACTAACCTAAGGACAGCACACAACACCCAGTCATCACGAGGCAGAGAAAATCCCTGACCCCGCCAGGAATCGAACCCGAGCGTGGGAAATGAGAACGCTACCGCACGACCACGAGCTGCGGACTCCAGCGTGGTGCTTTCCACTATGTGTGCTTCTCCAGTGTTGCTGCATATTAAATGTGTGCTTCCTTTCCGATGTGTGCTGCCTTCCCAATATGTGCTGCCTTCCCAATGTGTGCTGTCTTTAAAATATGAGGTGACTTTCCAATGTGTGTTGCCTTTCTAATATGTGATACCTTTGCAACATGTGCTGTCATGGCAGTATGTTCTGCCATTGCAGCGTGCTGCTGCCACAGCAGTGTGTGCTGCTATTGCAGCGTGTTCTGCCGTTGCAGCATGTGCTCCTTTCCAATTTGTGCTGCCTACCATTGTGTGTGGATTTCTAGTGTGCACCGCTTTTCTAGTGACTGCTGCCTATCCAGTTTGTGATGCATTTCCATTGAGTGCTGCCTTTCCAGTGTGTGCTGCATCTCCAGTGAGTGCTGCCTGTCCAGTTTGTGATGCATTCCAGTGTCTGCTGCCTTTATAGTGTGTGTTGCATATCCAAAGTGTGCTGCCTTTATAGTGTGTGTTGCATATCCAGGTTGTGATGCATATCCAGGGTGTGCTGCCTTTCTAGGGTGTGTTGCCCTTCCAGGGTGTGCTGCCTTTCCAGGTTGTGCTGCCTTTCCAGGGTGTGCTGCCTTTCTGGGGTATGCTGGCTTTCCAGAGTATGCTGCCTTTCCATGGTGAGCTGCCTTCCCAGTGTGTGTGATTTGCTGTGTGTGCGGCCTTTCAAGTGTGTATTGCTTTCCGATGTATGTGCAAGCATGTGCTGCCTTTGCAGTGTGTATTACCTTTCCAGCATGTGCTACCTTTCCTGCATATCCTGCCAATGTAGCGCATGCTGACATTACCACATGTGCTGCCATAGGACCACATGCTGCCATAGCAGCGAGTGTGGCTATAGAGGCATGTGCTGTTATAGAGGGAGGTGCATGCTGCCTTTGCAGCATTTGCTGAATTCCCAATGTATGCTGCCTTTTCAGCGAGTGCTGGCTATGCAGTGTGTACTGCCATTGCACCAGGTGCTGCCTTATGATCATGTGCTTCACAGCATGTGCAGTGTTTGCAGGGCCTGCTGCCTTTGCAGTGTGTCCTGCCTTTGCAGTGCATGTTTTCTTTGCAGTGCCTACTACCTTTGCAGCGTGTGCTGCATTTAAAGTGCAGGCTGCCTTTGACATGCATGGTGCCTTTCCTTTGTCTTCTGCTTTTCTAGTGTTTCCGGCCTTTCAGTGTGTGCTGCCTATCCACATTGTGACACTTTACAGTGTGTTGTTATTTCATTGTATGCTTGCTTCCCAGTGCATGCTGGGTTTCAGTGTGCAGTACCTTGCCATTGTGTGACGCCTTTCCGATATGTGCTGAATTTTCAGTTTGTGCTGCCTTTTTCAGCATGGGCTGCCTTTGCAGTGTGTGCTGCCTAGTATTGTGTGCCGCCTTTGTAGCATGTGCTGCCATTGTAGTGTGTGCTGCCATTGCAGCATGTGCTGCTGTTACAGCGTTTGCACCCTTTACATGGTGTGCAGTCTTTGTAGCATATGCAGCCTTTGTAGCATATGCAGCCATTGCAGCATGTGCTGCCTTTGCAGCTTGTGCTGCCATTCCATTGTGTGCTTGCTTTATAGTGCATATTGCCTTTACAGTGTGTGCTGCCTGCCGCCTTTCCAAGACAGCAAAGACAGTACGATTTCCAAAGGCAGTACACTGTGTGAAGATAGCACACCTTGTGTAGACAGCACGACTTGCAAAGATGGCACACCTTGCGAAGACAGCATGTCTTGCCAAGACAGCATGTCATGGCAACACAGCACGACTTGCATACGCAGCACACCTTGTAAAAGCAGTATGACTTACAAAATCAGCTGACCTTGAGGGGACAGCTCAACTTGAGGGGACAGCTCAACTTGAGAGGACAGCTCAACTTGGGAGGACAGCACAACTTGTGAGGACAGCACAACTTGCGAGGACAGCACAACTTGCGAGGACAGCACGGCTTGCAAGGACAGCACGGCTTCTGAGGACAGAACGGCTTCCGAGGTAAGCACGGCTTGCGAGGACAGCACGGCTTGCGAGGACAGCACGGCTTGCGAGGACAGCTCAACTTGAGAGGACAGCTCAACTTGAGAGGACAGCTCAACTTGCGAGGACAGCTCAACTTGAGAGGACAGCTCAACTTGACAGCTCAACTTGAGAGGACAGCTCAACTTAAGAGGGCAGCTCAACTTGAGAGGGCAGCTCAACTTGAGACGACAGCACAGCTTGCGAGGACAGCACAGCTTGCGCGGACAGCACAGCTTGCGAGGACAACACAGCTTGCGAGGACAGCAAAGCTTGCGAGGACAGCACGGCTTGCGAGGACAGCACGGCTTGCGAGGACAGAACGGCTTGCGAGGACAGCACAGCTTGCGAGGACAGCACAGCTTGCAAGGACAGCACAGCTTGCGAGGCCAGCAAGGCTTGCGAGGACAGCACAGCTTACGAGGACAGCTCTACTTGAAAGGACAGCTCAACTTGAGAGGACAGCTCAACTTGAGAGGACAGCTCAACTTTAGAGGACAGCCCAACTTGAGAGGACAGCTCAACTTGAGAGGACAGCTCAACTTGAGAGGACAGCTCAACTTGAGTGGACAGCTCAACTTGAGAGGACAGCTCAACTTGAGAGGACAGCTACACTTGAGAGGACAGCTCAACTTGAGGGGACAGCACAACTTGAGAGGACAGCACAACTTGTGAGGACAGCTCAACTTGAGAGGACAGCTCAACTTGAGAGGACAGCTCAACTTGAGAGGGCAATTCAACTTGAGAGGGCAGCTTAGCTTAACAGGACTGCTCAACTTGAGAGGACACCACTACTTGAGAGGAAAGCACAACTTTCGAGGACAGCAAAGCTTGCAAGGACAGCACAGCTTGCGAGGACAGCACGGCTTGCGAGGACAGCTCAATATGAGAGAACAACTCAACTTGAGAGGACAGCTCAACTTGAGAGGACAGCTCAACTTGAGAGGACAGTCCAACTGAAGAGGACAGCTCAACTTTAAAGGACAGCACAACTTCCGAGGACAGCACAACTTGTGAGGACAGCAAAGCTAGCGATGACAGTACGGCTTGCGAGGACAGCACAGCTTCCGACGACAGCACGGCTTGCGAGGACAGCACGGCTTGCGAGGACAGCACGTCTTGCGAGGACAGCACGGCTTGCGAGGACAGCACTGCTTGCGAGGACAGCTCAACTTGAGAGGACAGCTCAACTTGAGAGGACAGCTCAACTTGAGAGGACAGCTCAACTTGAGAGGACAGCTCAACTTGAGAGGACAGCTCAACTTGAGAGGACAGCTCAACTTGAGAGGACAGCTCAACTTGAGAGGACAGCTCAACTTGAGAGGACAGCTCAACTTGAGAGGACAGCTCAACTTGAGAGGACAGCTCATCTAGAGAGGACAGCTCATCTAGAGAGGACAGCTCAACTTCAGAGGACAGCTCAACTTGAAGGAGAGCTCAACTTGAGAGGACATCTCAATTTGAGAGGTCAGCTCAACTTGAGAGGACAGCTCAACTTTAGAGGACAGCTCAACTTCAAAGGACAGCTCAAGTTGAGAGGACAGCTCTACTAGAGAGGGCAGCTCAACTTGAGAGGACAGCACGGCTTGCGAGAACAGCACAGCTTGCGAGGACAGCACAGCTTGCGAGGACAGCATTACTTGAGAGGACAGCTCAACTTGAGAGGACAGCTCAACTTTGGAGGACAGCTCAACATAAGAGGGCAGCTCAACTTGAGAGGGCAGCTCAACTTGAGAGGGCAGCTCAACCTGAGAGGGCAGCTCAACTTGAGAGGGCAGCTCAACTTGTGAGGACAGCTGAACTTGAGAGGGCAGCACTACTTGCGAGGACTGCACAACTTGCGAGAACAGCAAAGGTCGCGAGGACAGCAAAGCTCGCGAGGACAGCAAAGCTCGCGAGGACAGCAAAGCTCGCAAGGACAGCACGGCTCGCGAGGACAGCATGGCTTGCGAGGACAGCACGGCTTGCGAGGACAGCACGGCTTGCGAGGACAGCACGGCTCGCGAGGACAGCACGGCTCGCGAGGACAGCACGGTATGCGAGGACAGCACGGCTTGCGATGACAGCACAGCTTGCGAGGACAGTACAGCTTGCGAGGACAGCGCAGCTTGCGAGGACAGCACAGCTTGCGAGGACAGCACAGCTTGCGAGGACAGCACAGCTTGCGAGGACGGCACAGCTTGCGAGGACGGCACAGCTTACAAAGACGGCACAGCTTGCGAGGACAGCACAGCTTGCGAGGACAGCACAGCTTGCGAGGACAACACAGGTTGCGGGGACAGCACAGCTTGCGTGGACAGCACAGGTTGCGAGGACAGCACAGCTTGCGAGGACAGCACGGCTTGCGAGGACAGCACAGCTTGCGAAGACAGCACAGGTTGCGACGACAACACAGCTTGCGAGGACAGGACAGCTTGCGAGGACAGCACAGCTTGTGAGGATGGCTCAGCTTGCGAGGACGGCACAGCTTGCGAGGACGGCACAGCTTGCAAGGACATCACAGCTTGCGAGGACAGCTCAACTTGGGAGGACAGCTCAACTTGACAGGACAGCTCAACTTGAGAGGACAGCTCAACTTCAGAGGACAGCAAAACTTGAGAGGACTGCTCAACTTGAGAGGGCTGCTCAGCTTCAGAGGGCAGCTCAACTTGAGAGGGCAGCTCAACTTGAGAGGGCAGCTCAACTTGAGAGGGCAGCTCAAATTGAGTGTACAGCTCAACCTGAGAGGAAATCTCAACCTGAGAGGACACCTCAACCTGAGAGGACAGCTGAACTTGAGAGGACAGCACAACTTACGAGGACAGGAAAGCTTGCGAGGACAGCAAAGCTTGTGAGGACAGCAAAGCTTGTGAGGACAGCACGGCTTGCGAGGACAGCAAGGCTTGCGTGGACAGCACGGCTTCCGAGGACAGCACGGCTTGCAAGGACAGCACGGCTTGCGAGGACAGCACAGCTTGCGAGGAAAGCACAGCTTGCGAGGACAGCACAGCTTGCGAGGACAGCACAGCTTGCGAGGACAGCATTACTTGAGAGGACAGCTCAACTTGAGAGGACAGCTCAACTTTGGAGGACAGCTCAACATAAGAGGGCAGCTCAACTTGAGAGGGCAGCTCAAGTTGAGAGGGCAGCTCAACTTGAGAGGGCAGCTCAACTTGTGAGGACAGCTGAACTTGAGAGGGCAGCACAACTTGCGAGGACTGCACAACTTGCGAGAACAGCAAAGGTCGCGAGGACAGCAAAGCTCGCGAGGACAGCAAAGCTTGCGAGGACAGCAAAAGTCGCAAGGACAGCACGGCTCGCGAGGACAGCACAGCTTGCGAGGAGAGCACAGCTTGCGAGGACAGCACAAATTGGGAGGACAGCACAGCTTTCGAGGACAGCACAGCTTGCGATGACAGCACAACTTGCGAGGACAGCACGGCTTGCGAGGACAGCTCAACTTGAGAGGACAGCTCAACTTGAGAGGACAGCTCAACTTTGGAGGACAGCTCAACATAAGAGGGCAGCTCAACTTGAGAGGACAGCTCAACTTGAGAGGACAGCTCAACTTGAGAGGACAGCTCAACTTGAGAGGACAGCTCAACTAGAGATGACAGCTCAACTAGAGAGGACAGCTCAACATGATAGGACAGCTCAACTTGAGAGGACAGCTCAACTAGAGAGGACAGCTCAACTTGAGAGGTCAGCTCAACTTGAGAGGACAGCTCAACTTGAGAGGACAGCTCAACTTGAGAGGACAGCTCAACTTGAGAGGACAGCTCAACTTGAGAGGACAGCTCAACTTGAGAGGACAGCACAACCTGAGAGGACAGCACAACGTGAGAGGACAGCTCAACTTGAGTGGGCAGCTCAACTTGAGAGGACAGCTCAACTTGAGAGGACAGCCCAACTTGAGAGGACAGCACTACTTGAGAGGAAAGCACAACATGCGAAGACAGCAAAGCTTGCGAAGACAGCACGGCTGGCGAGGACAGCACGGCTTGCGAGGACAGCAAGGCTTTCGATGACAGCACAGCTTGCGAGGACAGTACAGCTTGCGAGGACAGCGCAGCTTGCGAGGACAGCACAGCTTGCGAGGACAGCACAGCTAACGAGGACAGCACAGCTTGCGAGGACAGCACAGCTTGCGAGGACAGCACAGCTTGCGAGGACGGCACAGCTTGCGAGGACGGCACAGCTTACAAAGACAGCACAGCTTGCGAGCACAGCACAGCTTGCGAGGACAGCACAGCTTGCGAGGACAACACAGGTTGCGGGGACAGCACAGCTTGCGTGGACAGCACAGGTTGCGAGGACAGCACGGCTTGCGAGGACAGCACAGCTTGCGAGGACAGCACAGCTTGCGAGGACAGCATAGCTTGCGAGGACAGGACAGCTTACGAGGACAGCTCAACTTGAGAGGACAGCTGAACTTGAGAGGACAGCTCAACTTGAGAGGACAGCTCAACTTCAGAGGACAGCAAAACTTGAGAGGACTGCTCAACTTGAGAGGGCTGCTCAGCTTCAGAGGGCAGCTCAACTTGAGAGGGCAGCTCAACTTGAGAGGGCAGCTCAACTTGAGAGGGCAGCTCAACTTGAGAGGGCAGCTCAACTTCAGTGTACAGCTCAACTTGAGAGGAAATCTCAACCTGAGAGGACACCTCAACCTGAGAGGACAGCTCAACTTGAGAGGACAGCACAACTTACGAGGACAGGAAAGCTTGCGAGGACAGCAAAGCTTGTGAGGACAGCAAAGCTTGTGAGGACAGCATGGCTTGCGAGGACTGCAAGGCTTGCGTGGACAGCACGGCTTCCGAGGACAGCACGGCTTGCAAGGACAGCACAGCTTGTGAGGACAGCACACCTGGCGAGGACAGCACGGCTTGCAAGGACAGCACGGCTGGCGAGGACAGCACAGCTTGCGAGGAGAGCACAGCTTGCGAGGACAGCACAGCTTGGGAGGACAGCACAGCTTTCGAGGACAGCACAGCTTGCGATGACACCACAACTTGCGAGGACAGCACGGCCTTCAAGGACAGCTCAACTTGAGAGGACAGCTCAACTTGAGAGGACAGCTCAACTTGAGAGGACAGCTCAACTTGAGAGGACAGCTCAACTTGACAGGACAGCTTAAATTGAGAGGACAGCTCAACTTGAGAGGGCAGCTCAACTTGAGGGGACAGCTCATCTAGCGAGGACAGCTCATCTAGAGAGGACAGCTCAACATCAGAGGACAGCTAAACTTGAAGGAGAGGTCAACTTGAGAGGACATCTCAACTTGAGAGGACAGTTCAACTTGAGAGGACAGCTTAACTTGAGGGGACAGCTCAACTTGAGAGGACAGCTCAACTAGAGAAGGCAGCTCATCTTAAGAGGACAGCTCAACTCGAGGGGACAGCTCAACTTGAGAGGGCAGCTCAACTTGAGAGGGCAGCTCAACTTGAGAGGGCAGCTCAACTTGAGATGGCAGCTCAACTTGAGAGGGCAGCTCAACTTGAGAGGGCATCTCAACTTCAGTGTACAGCTCAACTTGAGAGGAAATCTCAACCTGAGAGGACACCTCAACCTGAGAGGACAGCTCAACTTGAGAGGACAGTCCATCTGTATAGGACAGCTCAACTGTAGAGGACAGCTCAACTTGAGAGGACAGCTCAACTTGAGAGGACAGCACAACTTGCGAGGACAGCAAAGCTTGCGAGGACAGCAAAGCTTGCGAGGACAGCAAAGCTTGTGAGGACAGCAAAGCTTGTGAGGACAGCACAGCTTGCGAGGACAGCACAGCTTGCGAGGACAGCACAGCTTGCGAGGACAGCACAGCTTGCGAGGACAGCACAGCTTGCGAGGACAGCACAGCTTGCGAGGACAGCACAGCTTGCGAGCTCAGCACAGCTTGCGAGGACAGCACAGCTTGCGAGCACAGCACAGCTTGCGAGGACAGCTTAGCTTGCGAGGACAGCACAGCTTGCGAGGACAGCACAGCTAGCGAGGACAGCACAGCTTGCGAGGACAGCACAGCTTGCGAGGACAGCACAGCTTGCGAGAACAGCACAGCTTGCGAGGACAGCACAGCTTGCGAGGTCAGCACACCTTGCGAGGGCAGCACACCTTGCGAGGACAGCACAGCTTGCAAGGACAACACAGGTTGCGGGGACAGCACAGCTTGCGTGGACAGCACAGGTTGCGAGGACAGCACGGCTTGCGAGGACAGCACGGCTTGCGAGGACAGCACAGCTTGCGAGCTCAGCACAGCTTGCGAGGACAGCACAGCTTGCGAGGACAGCACAGCTTGCGAGGACAGCACAGCTTGCGAGGACAGCACAGCTTGCGAGGACAGCACAGCTTGTGAGGACAGCACAGCTTGCGAGGACAGCACAACTTGCGAGGACAGCACAGCTTGCGAGGACAGCACAGCTTGCGAGGACAGCACAGCTTGCGAGGTCAGCACACCTTGCGAGGGCAGCACACCTTGCGAGGACAGCACAGCTTGCGAGGACAGCACAGCTTGCGAGGAGAGCACAGCTTGCGAGGACAGCTCAGCTTGCGAGGTCAGCACAGCTTGCGAGGACAGCACAGCTTGGGAGGACAGCACAGCTTGCGAGGACGCCACAGCTTGCGAGGACGGCACAGCTTACAAAGACGGCACAGCTTGCGAGGACAGCACAGCTTGCGAGGACAGCACAGCTTGTGAGGACAACACAGGTTGCGGGGACAGCACAGCTTGCCTGGACAGCACAGGTTGCGAGGACAGCACGGCTTGCAAGAACAGCACGGCTTGCGAGGACAGCACAGCTTGCGAGGACAGCACAGCTTGCGAGGACAGCATAGCTTGCGAGGACAGGACAGCTTGCGAGGACAGCACAGCTTGCGAGGATGGCTCAGCTTGCGAGGACGGCACAGCTTGCGAGGACGGCACAGCTTGCAAGGACATCACAGCTTGCGAGGACAGCTCAACTTGAGAGGACAGCTCAACTTGAGAGGACAGCTCAACTTGAGAGGACAGCTCAACTAGAGATGACAGCTCAACTAGAGAGGACAGCTCAACATGATAGGACAGCTCAACTTGAGAGGACAGCTCAACTTGAGAGGACAGCTCAACTAGAGGGGAAAGCTCAACTTGAGAGGTCAGCTCAACTTGAGAGGACAGCTCAACTTGAGAGGACAGCTCAAGTTGAGAGGACAGCTCAACTTGAGAGGACAGCTCAACTTGAGAGGACAGCTCAACTTGAGAGGACAGCTCAACTTGAGAGGATAGCACAACCTGAGAGGACAGCACAACTTGAGAGGACAGCTCAACTTGAGAGGGCAGCTCAACTTGAGAGGACAGCTCAACTTGAGAGGGCAGCTCAACTTGAGAGGACAGCTCAACTTGAGAGGACAGCCCAACTTGAGAGGACGGCCCAACTTGAGAGGACAGCACTACTTGAGAAGAAAGCACAACATTCGAGGACAGCAAAGCTTGCGAAGACAGCACGGCTCGCGAGAACAGCACGGCTTGCGAGGACAGCAAGGCATGCGATGACAGCACAGCTTGCGAGGACAGTACAGCTTGCGAGGACAGCGCAGCTTGCGAGGACAGCACAGCTTGCGAATACAGCACAGCTAGCGAGGACAGCACAGCTTGCGAGGACAGCACAGCTTGCGAGGACAGCACAGCTTGCGAGGACAGCACAGCTCGCGAGGACGGCACAGCTCGCGAGGACGGCACAGCTTACAAAGACGGCACAGCTTGCGAGGACAGCACAGCTAGCGAGGACAGCACAGCTTTCGAGGACAGCACAGGTTGCGGGGACAGCACAGGTTGCGAGGACAGCACAGGTTGCGAGGACAGCACAGCTTGTGAGGACAGCACGGCTTGCGAGGACAGCACGGCTTGCGAGGACAGCACAGCTTGCGAGGACAGCACAGCTTGCGAGGACAGCACAGCTTGCGAAAACAGCACAGCTTGCAAGGACAGCATAGCTTGCGAAGACAGGACAGCTTGCGAGGACAGCACAGCTTGCGAGGATGGCTCAGCTTGCGAGGACGGCACAGCTTGCGAGGACAGCACAGCTTGCAAGGACATCACAGCTAGCGAGGACAGCACAGCTTGCGAGGACAGCACAGCTTGCGAGGACAGCACAGCTTGCGAGGACAGCACAGCTTGCGAGGACGGCACAGCTTTCGAGGACAGCACAGCTTACAAATACGGCACAGCTTGCGAGGACGGCACAGCTTGCGAGGACAGCACAGCTTGCGAGAGCAGCACAGGTTGCGGGGACAGCACAGCTTGCATGGACAGCACAGGTTGCGAGGACAGCACAGCTTGCGAGGACAGCACGGCTTGCGAGGACAGCACAGCTTGCGAGGACAGCACAGCTTGCGAGGACAGCATAGCTTGCGAGGACAGGACAGCTTGCGTGGACAGCACAGCTTGCGAGGATGGCTCAGCTTGCGAGGACAGCTCAACGTGAGAGGACAGCTCAACTTGAGAGGACAGCTCAACTTGAGAGGACAGCTCAACTTCAGAGGACAGCAAAACTTGAGAGGACTGCCCAACTTGAGAGGAAATCTCAACCTGAGAGGACACGTCAACCTGAGAGGACAGCTCAACTTGAGAGGACAGCACAACTTACGAGGACAGGAAAGCTTGCGAGGACAGCAAAGCTTGTGAGGACAGCAAAGCTTGTGAGGACAGCACGGCTTGCGAGGACAGCAAGGCTTGCGTGGACAGCACGGCTTCCGAGGACAGCACGGCTTGCAAGGACAGCACGGCTTGTGAGGACAGCACACCTTGCGAGGACAGCACGGCTTGCAAAAACAGTACGGCTTGCGAGGACAGCACAGCTTGCGAGGAGAGCACAGCTTGCGAGGACAGCACAGCTTGGGAGGACAGCACAGCTTTCGAGGACAGCACAGCTTGCGATGACAGCACAACTTGCGAGGACAGCACGGCTTTCGAGGACAGCTCAACTTGAGAGGACAGCTCATCTTGAGAGGACAGCTCAACTTGAGAGGACAGCTCAACTTGAGAGGACAGCTCAACTTGACAGGACAGCTTAAATTGAGAGGACAGCTCAACTTGAGAGGGCAGCTCAACTTGAGAGGACAGCTCATCTAGAGAGGACAGCTCATCTAGAGAGGACAGCTCAACATCAGAGGACAGCTAAACTTGAAGAAGAGGTCAACTTGAGAGGACATCTCAACTTGAGAGGACAGCTCAACTTGAGAGGACAGCTCAACTTGAGAGGACACCTCAACCTGAGAGGACAGCTGAACTTGAGAGGACAGCACAACTTACGAGGACAGGAAAGCTTGCGAGGACAGCAAAGCTTGTGAGGACAGCAAAGCTTGTGAGGACAGCACGGCTTGCGAGGACAGCAAGGCTTGCGTGGACAGCACGGCTTGCGAGGACAGCACGGCTTGCGAGGACAGCACGGCTTGCGAGGACAGCACGGCTTGCAAGGATAGCACGGTATGCGAGGACAGCACGGCTTGCGATGACAGCACAGCTTGCGAGGACAGTACAGCTTGCGAGGACAGCGCAGCTTGCAAGGACAGCACAGCTTGCGAGGACAGCACAGCTTGCGAGGACAGCACAGCTTGCGAGGACGGCACAGCTTGCGAGGACGGCACAGCTTACAAAGACGGCACAGCTTGCGAGGACAGCACAGCTTGCGAGGACAGCACAGCTTGCGAGGACAACACAGGTTGCGGGGACAGCACAGCTTGCGTGGACAGCACAGGTTGCGAGGACAGCACAGCTTGCGAGGACAGCACGGCTTGCGAGGACAGCACAGCTTGCGAAGACAGCACAGCTTGCGAGGACAGCATAGCTTGCGAGGACAGGACAGCTTGCGAGGACAGCACAGCTTGTGAGGATGGCTCAGCTTGCGAGGACGGCACAGCTTGCGAGGACGGCACAGCTTGCAAGGACATCACAGCTTGCGAGGACAGCTCAACTTGAGAGGACAGCTCAACTTGACAGGACAGCTCAACTTGAGAGGACAGCTCAACTTCAGAGGACAGCAAAACTTGAGAGGACTGCTCAACTTGAGAGGGCTGCTCAGCTTCAGAGGGCAGCTCAACTTGAGAGGGCAGCTCAACTTGAGAGGGCAGCTCAACTTGAGAGGGCAGCTCAAATTGAGTGTACAGCTCAACTTGAGAGGAAATCTCAACCTGAGAGGACACCTCAACCTGAGAGGACAGCTGAACTTGAGAGGACAGCACAACTTACGAGGACAGGAAAGCTTGCGAGGACAGCAAAGCTTGTGAGGACAGCAAAGCTTGTGAGGACAGCACGGCTTGCGAGGACAGCAAGGCTTGCGTGGACAGCACGGCTTCCGAGGACAGCACGGCTTGCAAGGACAGCACGGCTTGCGAGGACAGCACAGCTTGCGAGGAAAGCACAGCTTGCGAGGACAGCACAGCTTGCGAGGACAGCACAGCTTGCGAGGACAGCATTACTTGAGAGGACAGCTCAACTTGAGAGGAGAGCTCAACTTTGGAGGACAGCTCAACATAAGAGGGCAGCTCAACTTGAGAGGGCAGCTCAACTTGAGAGGGCAGCTCAACCTGAGAGGGCAGCTCAACTTGTGAGGACAGCTGAACTTGAGAGGGCAGCACAACTTGCGAGGACTGCACAACTTGCGAGAACAGCAAAGGTCGCGAGGACAGCAAAGCTCGCGAGGACAGCAAAGCTTGCGAGGACAGCAAAAGTCGCAAGGACAGCACAGCTCGCGAGGACAGCACAGCTTGCGAGGAGAGCACAGCTTGCGAGGACAGCACAAATTGGGAGGACAGCACAGCTTTCGAGGACAGCACAGCTTGCGATGACAGCACAACTTGCGAGGACAGCACGGCTTGCGAGGACAGCTCAACTTGAGAGGACAGCTCAACTTTAGAGGACAGCTCAACTTTGGAGGACAGCTCAACATAAGAGGGCAGCTCAACTTGAGATGACAGCTCAACTTGAGAGGACAGCTCAACTTGAGAGGACAGCTCAACTTGAGAGGGCAGCTCAACTAGAGATGACAGCTCAACTAGAGAGGACAGCTCAACATGATAGGACAGCTCAACTTGAGAGGACAGCTCAACTAGAGAGGACAGCTCAACTTGAGAGGTCAGCTCAACTTGAGAGGACAGCTCAACTTGAGAGGACAGCTCAACTTGAGAGGACAGCTCAACTTGAGAGGACAGCTCAACTTGAGAGGACAGCTCAACTTGAGAGGACAGCACAACCTGAGAGGACAGCACAACGTGAGAGGACAGCTCAACTTGAGTGGGCAGCTCAACTTGAGAGGACAGCTCAACTTGAGAGGACAGCCCAATTTGAGAGGACAGCACTACTTGAGAGGACAGCTCATCTAGAGAAGACAGCTCATCTAGAGAACACAGCTCAACTTGAGAGGACAGCTCAACTTGAGAGGACAGCACAACTTGAGAGGACAGCTCAACTAGAGATGACAGCTCAACTAGAGAGGACAGCTCAACATGATAGCACAGCTCAACTTGAAAGGACAGCTCAACTTGAGAGGACAACTCAACCTGAGAGGAGAGCTCAACTTGAGAGGTCAGCTCAACTTGAGAGGACAGCTCAACTTGAGAGGACAGCACGACTTGAGAGGACAGCTCAACTTGAGAGGACAGCTCAACTTGAGAGGACAGCACAACCTGAGAGGACAGCACAACGTGAGAGGACAGCTCAACATGAGTGGGCAGCTCAACTTGAGAGGACAGCTCAACTTGAGAGGACAGCCCAACTTGAGAGGACAGCACTACATGAGAGGAAAGCACAACATGCGAAGACAGCAAAGCTTGCGAAGACAGCACGGCTGGCGAGGACAGCACGGCTTGCGAGGACAGCACGGCTTGTGAGGACAGCACACCTGGCGAATACAGCACGGCTTGCAAGGACAGCACGGCTTGCGAGGACAGCACAGCTTGCGAGGAGAGCACAGCTTGCGAGGACAGCACAGCTTGGGAGGAGAGCACAGCTTTCGAGGACAGCACAGCTTGCGATGACAGCACAACTTGCGAGGACAGCACGGCCTTCGAGGACAGCTCAACTTGAGAGGACAGCTCAACTTGAGATTACAGCTCAACTTGAGAGGACAGCTCAACTTGAGAGGACAGCTCAACTTGACAGGACAGCTTAAATTGAGAGGACAGCTCAACTTGAGAGGGCAGCTCAACTTGAGAGGACAGCTCATCTAGCGAGGACAGCTCATCTAGAGAGGACAGCTCAACATCAGAGGACAGCTAAACTTGAGGGAGAGGTTAACTTGAGAGGACATCTCAACTTGAGAGGACAGTTCAACTTGAGAGGACAGTCCATCTGTATAGGACAGCTCAACTGTAGAGGACAGCTCAACTTGAGAGGACAGCTCAACTTGAGATTACAGCTCAACTTGAGAGGACAGCTCAACTTGAGAGGACAGCTCAACTTGACAGGACAGCTTAAATTGAGAGGACAGCTTAACTTGAGGGGACAGCTCAACTTGAGAGGACAGCTCAACTAGAGAAGGCAGCTCATCTTAAGAGGACAGCTCAACTTGAGGGGACAGCTCAACTTGAGAGGGCAGCTAAACTTGAGAGGGCAGCTCAACTTGAGAGGGCAGCTCAACTTGAGATGGCAGCTCAACTTGAGAGGGCAGCTCAACTTGAGAGGGCAGCTCAACTTCAGTGTACAGCTCAACTTGAGAGGAAATCTCAACCTGAGAGGACACCTCATCCTGAGAGGACAGCTCAACTTGAGAGGACAGTCCATCTGTATAGGACAGCTCAACTGTAGAGGACAGCTCAACTTGAGAGGACAGCTCAACTTGAGAGGACAGCACAACTTGCGAAGGCAGCACAACTTGCGAGGACAGCAAAGCTTGCGAGGACAGCAAAGCTTGTGAGGACAGCAAAGCTTGTGAGGACAGCAAAGCTTGTGAGGACAGCAGAGCTTGCGAGGACAGCACAGCTTGCGAGGACAGCACAGCTTGCGAGGACAGCACAGCTTGCGAGGACAGCACAGCTTGCGAGGACAGCACAGCTTGCGAGCTCAGCACAGCTTGCGAGGACAGCACAGCTTGCGAGGACAGCACAGCTTGCGAGGACAGCTTAGCTTGCGAGGACAGCACAGCTTGCGAGGACAGCACAGCTAGCGAGGACAGCACAGCTTGCGAGGACAGCACAGCTTGCGAGGACAGCACAGCTTGTGAGAACAGCACAGCTTGCGAGGACAGCACAGCTTGCGAGGTCAGCACACCTTGCGAGGGCAGCACACCTTGCGAGGACAGCACAGCTTGCGAGGACAGCACAGCTTGCGAGGAGAGCACAGCTTGCGAGGACAGCTCAGCTTGCGAGGTCAGCACAGCTTGCGAGGACAGCACAGCTTGTGAGGACAGCACAGCTTGCGAGGACGGCACAGCTTGCGAGGACGGCACAGCTTACAAAGACGGCACAGATTGCGAGGACAGCACAGCTTGCGAGGACAGCACAGCTTGCGAGGACAACACAGGTTGCGGGGGCAGCACAGCTTGCGTGGACAGCACAGGTTGCGAGGACAGCACGGCTTGCGAGGACAGCACGGCTTGCGAGGACAGCACAGCTTGCGAGGACAGCACAGCTTGCGAGGACAGCATAGCTTGCGAGGACAGCACAGCTTGCGAGCTCAGCACAGCTTGCGAGGACTGCACAGCTTGCGAGGACAGCACAGCTTGCGAGGACAGCACAGCTTGCGAGGACAGCACAGCTTGCGAGGACAGCACAGCTTGCGAGGACAGCACAACTTGCGAGGACAGCACAGCTTGCGAGGACAGCACAGCTTGCGAGGTCAACACAGCTTGCGAGGTCAGCACACCTTGCGAGGGCAGCACACCTTGCGAGGACAGCACAGCTTGCGAGGACAGCACAGCTTGCGAGGAGAGCACAGCTTGCGAGGACAGCTCAGCTTGCGAGGTCAGCACAGCTTGCGAGGACAGCACAGCTTGCGAGGACAGCACAGCTTGCGAGGACGGCACAGCTTGCGAGGACGGCACAGCTTACAAAGACGGCACAGCTTGCGAGGACAGCACAGCTTGCGAGGACAGCACAGCTTGCGAGGACAACACAGGTTGCGGGGACAGCACAGCTTGCGTGGACAGCACAGGTTGCGAGGACAGCACGGCTTGCGAGAACAGCACGGCTTGCGAGGACAGCACAGCTTGCGAGGACAGCACAGCTTGCGAGGACAGCATAGCTTGCGAGGACAGGACAGCTTGCGAGGACAGCACAGCTTCCGAGGATGGCTCAGCTTGCGAGGACGGCACAGCTTGCGAGGACGGCACAGCTTGCAAGGACATCACAGCCTGCGAGGACAGCTCAACTTGAGAGGACAGCTCAAATTGAGAGGACAGCTCAACTTGAGAGGACAGCTCAACTAGAGATGAGAGCTCAACTAGAGAGGACAGCTCAACATGATAGGACAGCTCAACTTGAGAGGACAGCTCAACTTGAGAGGACAGCTCAACTAGAGGGGAAAGCTCAACTTGAGAGGTCAGCTCAACTTGAGAGGACAGCTCAACTTGAGAGGACAGCTCAACTTGAGAGGACAGCTCAACTTGAGAGGACAGCTCAACTTGAGAGGACAGCTCAACTTGAGAGGACAGCACAACCTGAGAGGACAGCACAACTTGAGAGGACAGCTCAACTTGAGAGGGCAGCTCAACTTGAGAGGACAGCTCAACTTGAGAGGGCAGCTCAACTTGAGAGGACAGCTCAACTTGAGAGGACAGCCCAACTTGAGAGAACGGCCCAACTTGAGAGGACAGCACTACTTGAGAAGAAAGCACAACATTCGAGGACAGCAAAGCTTGCGAAGACAGCACGGCTGGCGAGAACAGCACGGCTTGCGAGGACAGCAAGGCTTACGATGACAGCACAGCTTGCGAGGACAGTACAGCTTGCGAGGACAGCGCAGCTTGCGAGGACAGCACAGCTTGCGAATACAGCACAGCTAGCGAGGACAGCACAGCTTGCGAGGACAGCACAGCTTGCGAGGACAGCACAGCTTGCGAGGACAGCACAGCTCGCGAGGACGGCACAGCTCGCGAGGACGGCACAGCTTACAAAGACGGCACAGCTTGCGAGGACAGCACAGCTAGCGAGGACAGCACAGCTTTCGAGGACAGCACAGGTTGCGGGGACAGCACAGGTTGCGAGGACAGCACAGGTTGCGAGGACAGCACAGCTTGTGAGGACAGCATGGCTTGCGAGGACAGCACGGCTTGCGAGGACAGCACAGCTTGCGAGGACAGCACAGCTTGCGAGGACAGCACAGCTTGCAAGGACAGCATAGCTTGCGAAGACAGGACAGCTTGCGAGGACAGCACAGCTTGCGAGGACGGCTCAGCTTGCGAGGACGGCACAGCATGCGAGGATGGCACAGCTTGGAAGGACATCACAGCTAGCGAGGACAGCTCAACTTAAGAGGACAGCTCAACTTGAGAGGACAGCTCAACTTTGGAGGACAGCTCAACATAAGAGGGCAGCTCAACTTGAGAGGGCAGCTCAACTTGAGAGGGCAGCTCAACTTGAGAGGGCAGCTCAACTTGTGAGGACAGCTGAACTTGAGAGGGCAGCACAACTTGCGAGGACTGCACAACTTGCAAGAACAGCAAAGGTCGCGAGGACAGCAAAGCTCGCGAGGACAGCAAAGCTCGCGAGGACAGCAAAGCTCGCGAGGACAGCACGGCTCGCGAGGACAGCACGGCTTGCGAGGACAGCACGGCTTGCGAGGACAGCACGGCTTGCGAGGACAGCACGGCTCGCGAGGACAGCACGGTATGCGAGGACAGCACGGCTTGCGAGGACAGTACGGCTTGCGAGGGCAGCACGGCTTGCGAGGACAGCACAGCTTGCGAAGACAGCACAGCTTGCGAGGACAGCACAGCTTGCGAGGACAGCTCAACTTGAGAGGACAGCTCAACTTGAGAGGACAGCTCAAATTGAGAGGACAGCTCAATTTGAGAGGACAGCTCAACTTGAGAGGACAACTGAACTTGAGAGGACAGCTCATCTGGAGAAGACAGCTCATCTAGAGAAGACAGCTCAACTTGAGAGGACAGCTCAACTTGAGAGGACAGCACAACTTGAGAGGACAGCTCAACTAGAGATGACAGCTCAACTAGAGAGGACAGCTCAACATGATAGGACAGCTCAACTTGAGAGGACAGCTCAACTTGAGAGGACAGCTCAACTAGAGAGGAGAGCTCAACTTGAGAGGTCAGCTCAACTTGAGAGGACAGCTCAACTTGAGAGGACAGCTCAACTTGAGAGGACAGCTCAACTTGAGAGGACAGCTCAACTTGGGAGGACAGCTCAACTTGAGAGGACAGCTCAAATTGAGAGGACAG
Organism: Schistocerca serialis cubense; assembly: GCF_023864345.2. Classification (NCBI taxonomy): domain Eukaryota; kingdom Metazoa; phylum Arthropoda; class Insecta; order Orthoptera; family Acrididae; genus Schistocerca; species Schistocerca serialis. Next base: position 7,209 of record NW_026048144.1, on the reverse strand, counting down.
CTCAATTTGAGAGGACAGCTCAACTTGAGAGGACAACTGAACTTGAGAGGACAGCTCATCTGGAGAAGACAGCTCATCTAGAGAAGACAGCTCAACTTGAGAGGACAGCTCAACTTGAGAGGACAGCACAACTTGAGAGGACAGCTCAACTTGAGAGGACAGCCCAACTTGAGAGGACAGAACTACTTGAGAGGAAAGCACAACATGCGAGGACAGCAAAGCTTGCGAAGACAGCACGGCTGGCGAGGACAGCACGGCTTGCGAGGACAGCAAGTCTTGCGATGACAGCACAGCTTGCGAGGACAGTACAGCTTGCGAGGACAGCGCAGCTTGCGAGGACAGCACAGCTTGCGAGGACAGCACAGCTAACGAGGACAGCACAGCTTCCGAGGACGGCACAGCTTTCGAGGACGGCACAGCTTACAAAGACGGCACAGCTTGCGAGGACAGCACAGCTTGCGAGGACAGCACAGCTTTCGAGGACAACACAGGTTGCGGGGACAGCACAGCTTGCGTGGACACCACAGTTTGCGAGGACAGCACAGTTTGCGAGGACAGCACAGCTTGCGAGGACAGCACGGCTTGCGAGGACAGCACAGCTTGCGAGGACAGCACAGCTTGCGAGGACAGGACACCTTGCGACGACAGCACAGCTTGCGAGGATGGCTCAGCTTGCGAGGACGGCACTGCTTGCGAGGACGGCACAGCTTGCAAGGACATCACAGCTTGCGAGAACAGCTCAACTTGAGAGGACAGCTCAACTTGAGGGGACAGCTCAACTTGAGAGGACAGCTCAACTTCAGAGGACAGCAAAACTTGAGAGGACTGCTCAACTTGAGAGGGCTGCTCAGCTTCAGAGGGCAGCTCAACTTGAGAGGGCAGCTCAACTTGAGAGGGCAGCTCAACTTGAGAGGGCAGCTCAACTTGAGTGTACAGCTCAACTTGAGAGGAAATCTGAACTTGAGAGGACACCTCAACCTGAGAGGACAGCTCAACTTGAGAGGACAGCACAACTTACGAGGACAGGAAAGCTTGCAAGGACACGAAAGCTTGTGAGGACAGCAAAGCTTGTGAGGACAGCACGACTTGCGAGGACAGCAAGGCTTGCGTGGACAGCACGGCTTCCGAGGACAGCACAGCTTGCAAGGACAGCACGGCTTGTGAGGACAGCACACCTTGCGAGGACAGCACACCTTGCGAGGACAGCACGGCTTGCAAGGACAGCACGGCTTGCGAGGACAGCACAGCTTGCGAGGAGAGCACAGCTTGCGAGGACAGCACAGCTTGGGAGGACAGCACAGCTTTCGAGGACAGCACAGCTTGCGATGACAGCACAACTTGCGAGGACAGCACGGCTTTCGAGGACAGCTCAACTTGAGAGGACAGCTCAACTTGAGAGGACAGCTTATCTTGAGAGGACAGCTCAACTTGAGAGGACAGCTCATCTTGAGAGGACAGCTCAACTTGAGAGGACAGCTCAACTTGAGAGGACAGCTCAACTTGACAGGACAGCTTAAATTGAGAGGACAGCTCAACTTGAGAGGGCAGCTGAACTTGAGAGGACAGCTCATCTAGAGAGGACAGCTCATCTAGAGAGGACAGCTCATCATCAGAGGACAGCTAAACTTGAAGGAGAGGTCAACTTGAGAGGACATCTCAACTTGAGAGGACAGTTCAACTTGAGAGGACAGCTTAACTTGAGAGGACAGCTCAACTTGAGAGGACAGCTCAACTTGAGAGGACAGCTCAACTAGAGAAGGCAGCTCATCTTGAGAGGACAGCTCAACTTGAGGGGACAGCTCAACTTGAGAGGACAGCTCAACTTGAGAGGACAGCTCAACTTGAGAGGACAGCACAACCTGAGAGGACAGCACAACTTGAGAGGGCAGCTCAACTTGAGAGGACAGCTCAACTTGAGAGGACAGCCCAACTTGAGAGGACAGAACTACTTGAGAGGAAAGCACAACATGCGAGGACAGCAAAGCTTGCGAAGACAGCACGGCTGGCGAGGACAGCACGGCTTGCGAGGACAGCAAGTCTTGCGATGACAGCACAGCTTGCGAGGACAGTACAGCTTGCGAGGACAGCGCAGCTTGTGAGGACAGCACAGCTTGCGAGGACAGCACAGCTAACGAGGACAGCACAGCTTCCGAGGACGGCACAGCTTTCGAGGACGGCACAGCTTACAAAGACGGCACAGCTTGCGAGGACAGCACAGCTTGCGAGGACAGCACAGCTTTCGAGGACAACACAGGTTGCGGGGACAGCACAGCTTGCGTGGACACCACAGTTTGCGAGGACAGCACAGTTTGCGAGGACAGCACAGCTTGCGAGGACAGCACGGCTTGCGAGGACAGCACAGCTTGCGAGGACAGCACAGCTTGCGAGGACAGGACAGCTTGCGACGACAGCACAGCTTGCGAGGATGGCTCAGCTTGCGAGGACGGCACTGCTTGCGAGGACGGCACAGCTTGCAAGGACATCACAGCTTGCGAGAACAGCTCAACTTGAGAGGACAGCTCAACTTGAGAGGACAGCTCAACTTGAGAGGACAGCTCAACTTCAGAGGACAGAAAACTTGAGAGGACTGCTCAACTTGAGAGGGCTGCTCAGCTTCAGAGGGCAGCTCAACTTGAGAGGGCAGCTCAACTTGAGAGGGCAGCTCAACTTGAGAGGACAGCTCAACTTGAGAGGACAGCTCAACTAGAGAAGGCAGCTCATCTTGAGAGGACAGCTCAACTTGAGGGGACAGCTCAACTTGAGAGGGCAGCTCAACTTGAGAGGGCAGCTCAACTTGAGAGGGCAGCTCAACTTGAGATGGCAGCTCAACTTGAGAGGGCAGCTCAACTTGAGTGTACAGCTCAACTTGGGAGGAAATCTCAACCTGATAGGACACCTCAACCTTAGAGGACAGCTCTACTTGAGAGGACAGTCCAACTGTAGAGGACAGCTCAACTGTAGAGGACAGCTCAACTTGAGAGGACAGCTCAACTTGAGAGGACAGCACAACTTGCGAGGACAGCAAAGCTTGCGAGGGCAGCAAAGCTTGTGAGGACAGCAAAGCTTGTGAGGACAGCACGGCTTGTGAGGACAGCAAAGCTTGCGTGGACAGCACGGCTTCCGAGGACAGCACAGCTTGCGAGGACAGCACGGCTTGCGAGGACAGCACAGCTTGCGAGGACAGCACGGCTTGCAAGGACAGCACGGCTTGCGAGGACAGCACAGCTTGCGAGGCGAGCACAGCTTGCGAGGACAGCACAAATTGGGAGGACAGCACAGCTTTCGAGGACAGCACAGCTTGCGATGACAGCACAACGTGCGAGGACAGTACGGCTTGCGAGGACAGCTCAAATTGAGAGGACAGCTCAACTTGAGAGGACAGCTCAACTTGAGAGGACAGCTCAACTAGAGATGACAGCTCAACTAGAGAGGTCAGCTCAACATGATAGGACAGCTCAACTTGAGAGGACAGCTCAACTTGAGAGGACAGCTCAACTTGAGAGGGCAGCTCAACTTGAGAGGACAGCTCATCTAGAGAGGACAGCTCATCTAGAGGGGACAGCTCAACATCAGAGGACAGCTCAACTTGAAGGAGAGGTCAACTTGAGAGGACATCTCAACTTGAGAGGAGAGCTCTACTTGAGAGAACAACTTAACTTGAGAGGACAACTCAACTTGAGAGGACAGCTGAACTTGAGAGGACAGCTCAACTAGAGAGAGGACAGCTCAACTTGAGAGGACAGCTCAACTTGAGAGGACAGCACAACCTGAGAGGACAGCACAACTTGAGAGGACAGCTCAACTTGAGAGGGCAGCTCAACTTGAGAGGACAGCTCAACTTGAGAGGACAGCCCAACTTGAGGAGACAGCACTACTTGAGAGGAAAGCACAACATGCGAGGACAGCAAAGCTTGCGAGGACAGCAAAGCTTGTGAGGACAGCAAAGCTTGTGAGGACAGCACAGCTTGCGAGGACAGCACAGCTTGCGAGGACAGCACAGCTTGCGAGGACAGCACAGCTTGCGAGGACAGCACAGCTTGCGAGGATAGCACAGCTTGCGAGGGGAGCACAGCTTGCGAGGACAGCTCAGCTTGCGAGGTCAGCACAGCTTGCGAGGACAGCACAGCTTGCGAGGACAGCACAGCTTGCGAGGACAGCACAGCTTGCGAGGACAGCACAGCTTGCGAGGACAGCACAGCTTGTGAGGACAGCACTGCTTGCGAGGACAGCTCAACTTGAGAGGACAGCTCAACTTGTGAGGACAGCTCAACGTGAGAGAACAGCTCAACTAGAGAGGACAGCTCAACTCGAGAGGACAGCTCAACTAGAGAGGACAACTGAACTTGAGAGGACAGCTCATCTAGAGAAGACAGCTCATCTAGAGAAGACAGCTCAACTTGAGAGGACAGTTCAACTTGAGAGGACAGCTCAACTTGAGAGGACAGCTCAACTAGAGATGACAGCTCAACTAGAGAGGACAGCTCAACATGATAGGACAGCTCAACTTGAGAGGACAGCTCAACGTGAGAGGACAGCTCAACTAGAGAGGACAGCTCAACTTGAGAGGTCAGCTCAAGTTGATAGGACAGCTCAACTTGAGAGGACAGCTCACTTGAGAGGACAGCTCAACTTGAGAGGACAGCTCAACTTGAGAGGACTGCTCAACTTGAGAGGACAGCTCAACTTGAGAGGACAGCACAACCTGAGAGGACAGCACAACTTGAGAGGACAGCTCAACTTGAGAGGGCAGCTCAACTTGAGAGGACAGCTCAACTTGAGAGGACAACCCAACTTGAGAGGGCAGCACTACTTGAGAGGAAAGCACAACATGCGAGGACAGCAAAGCTTGCGAAGACAGCACGGCTGGAGAGGACAGTACGGCTTGCGAGGACAGCAAGGCTTGCGATGACAGCACAGCTTGCGAGGACAGTACAGCTTGCGAGGACAGCGCAGCTTGCGAGGACAGCACAGCTTGCGAGGACAGCACAGCTAACGAGGACAGCACAGCTTGCGAGGACAGCACAGCTTGCGAGGACAAGCACAGCTTGCGAGGACAGCACAGCTTGCGAGGACGGCACAGCTTTCGAGGACAGCACAGCTTACAAATACGGCACAGCTTGCGAGGACGGCACAGCTTGCGAGGACAGCACAGCTTGCGAGGACAACACAGGTTGCGGGGACAGCACAGCTTGCGTGGACAGCACAGGTTGCGAGGACAGCACAGCTTGCGAGGACAGCACGGCTTGCGAGGACAGCACAGCTTGCGAGGACAGCACAGCTTGCGAGGACAGCATAGCTTGCGAGGACAGGACAGCTTGCGTGGACAGCACAGCTTGCGAGGATGGCTCAGCTTGTGAGGACAGCTCAACGTGAGAGGACAGCTCAACTTGAGAGGACAGCTCAACTTGAGAGGACAGCTCAACTTCAGAGGACAGCAAAACTTGAGAGGACTTCTCAACTTGAGAGGAAATCTCAACCTGAGAGGACACGTCAACCTGAGAGGACAGCTCAACTTGAGAGGACAGCACAACTTACGAGGACAGGAAAGCTTGCCAGGACAGCAAAGCTTGTGAGGACAGCAAAGCTTGTGAGGACAGCACGGCTTGTGAGGACAGCAAGGCTTGCGTGGACAGCACGGCTTCCGAGGACAGCACGGCTTGCAAGGACAGCACGGCTTGTGAGGACAGCACACCTTGCGAGGACAGCACGGCTTGCAATGACAGTACGGCTTGCGAGGACAGCACAGCTTGCGAGGAGAGCACAGTTTGCGAGGACAGCACAGCTTGGGAGGACAGCACAGCTTTCGAGGACAGCACAGCTTGCGATGACAGCACAACTTGCGAGGACAGCACGGCTTTCGAGGACAGCTCAACTTGAGAGGACAGCTCATCTTGAGAGGACAGCTCAACTTGAGAGGACAGCTCAACTTGAGAGGACAGCTCAACTTGACAGGACAGCTTAAATTGAGAGGACAGCTCAACTTGAGAGGGCAGCTCAACTTGAGAGGACAGCTCATCTAGAGAGGACAGCTCATCTAGAGAGGACAGCTCAACATCAGAGGACAGCTAAACTTGAAGGAGAGGTCAACTTGAGAGGACATCTCAACTTGAGAGGACAGCTCAACTTGAGAGGACAGCTCAACTTGAGAGGACAGCACAACCTGAGAGGACAGCACAACTTGAGAGGACAGCTCAACTTGAGAGGGCAGCTCAACTTGAGAGGACAGCTCAACTTGAGAGGACAGCCCAACTTGAGAGGACAGCACTACTTGAGAGGAAAGCACAACATGCGAGGACAGCAAAGCTTGCGAAGACAGCACGGCTGGCGAGAACAGCACGGCTTGCGAGGACAGCAAGGCTTGCGATGACAGCACAGCTTGCGAGGACAGTACAGCTTGCGAGGACAGCGCAGCTTGCGAGGACAGCACAGCTTGCGAATACAGCACAGCTTGCGAGGACGGCACAGCTTGCGAGGACAGCACAGCTTGCGTGGACAGCACAGGTTGCGAGGACAGCACAGCTTGCGAGGACAGCACAGGTTGCGAGGACAGCACAGCTTGCGAGGACAGCACAGCTTGCTAGGACAGCACGGCTTGCGAGGACAGCACAGCTTGCGAGGACAGCACAGCTTGCGAGGACAGCATAGCTTGCGAAGACAGGACAGCTTGCGAGGACAGCACTCCTTGCGAAGGCTGCACTCCTTGCAAAGGCTGGACTCCTTGCAAAGGCTGCACACCTTGCGAAGGCTGCACTCCTTGCGAAGGCTGCACTCCTTGCGAAGGCTGCACTCCTTGCAAAGGCTGCACTCCTTGTGAAGGCTGCACGCCTTGCGAAGGCAGCACTCCGAGAAAAGGGTGCACTCCAAGCGAAGGCTGCACTCCGAGCGAAGGTTGCACTCCGAGCGAAGGTTGCACTCCGAGCGAAGGTTGCACTCTGAGCGAGGATTGTACTCCGTGCGACGGTTGCACTCCGAGCAACGGTTGCACTCCATCCAAAGGCTGCACTCCATGCGAAAACTGCATTTCATTCGAAGGCTGCACCCCGTGCATATGCTGCATCCTGTGCAAAGAATGCACTCTGTGCAAAGGCTCTGCTCCTTACGTTGGCTGCACTTCTTGCGAACGCTGCACTCCGTTCGAAGGCTGCACACAGTGCGATGGTTGCACTTCATGGGAAGGCTGCACTCCATGCGAATGCTGCACTCCATGCG